>NW_020955981.1:0-6929 GCF_003031625.1 Empidonax traillii | reverse complement strand
TGTGCAGGGGACAGACCTAATTAATCCCTCATCTGCCCTGGACTGTGTCTATACATCACACTGGCAGTTGGAACTGCTGCTTGTTTTAAGGCTATTGCTGGAATGAAATGCTCATCTGTTTTTCAATAATTTTACCACAGGTGGTGATTTGTAATTAGAAAGGGCAGAATCTGAATTTTGATTTTTTTTTATTGTTATTATTGTTGTTCTTATTATTCATTAGGAGAAGCGAGGGTACAGTGGGAAAATATGTGAATAATAATAATAATAATAATAATAATAGCTGCTACACTGCAGAGAGGGAGTATTACCTTCTGGCACCGTAAACAACAGTGGATTTTTAGCTCATTGGGAGAAAAGAACAAAGATTTGCACTGATGTGGTTTCACATAGGGTAAAGAGCAAAGACTTGAAGGAGATAACAGATTTTTGCTGAACACAGAGGAGCTCTGACAGCTCAGAACCTCTTCAGAGCGCTGAGAAGATCCTGCTATCAATAGTCATAGAATCACAGTACAGTTTGAGTTGGAAGGTTAAGGTCATCTAACTCCAATCGCCTGCCATGGACCATGCAAGTTGCTTAGACTGAGATTTTTGGAGATCTTGGTCAGTTTTATATCCAGTAGCATTTCTAAGAGAATATAGGTTCTAATGCTGTTTGATTTCAGCTCATAGAAACCTAAAATCTTAGCAAATATTTCTATCTTTAGTACCCCCATGAGCTCAAACACTGTCTCACGTTCCCCCAACTTTTTCTGTTGACTTCTTATTTCCTTTGAAAACCACATGGTGATTATAGGGAAAGGTTCAGATCCCAGCACTTTCTGAACTGGTCCATGGTGCCTTGTCATGAAGACTTCCCTCACATTTTGGGATAAAGCTGAAATATTCAGCTTTTCATAAGGCAATGAAATATGAATTAACTTCAGGGATATAAAGCCATAGCTCTTACGTTAGCACAGTCCCGTGAGAGAGCTGCTTGCAGGCCTTTCTTTAGCTGCTTTGTATGAGCTGGAACAGCTTCAAAAGCAGAGGCCTATCCCACATCATCCCATTGTTCCAGGGAACAGTGAAGTCTTCAAGGAAGTAGAAAATCTGGGTGCATTTCCAAGCTCCAAAACAGGCAGAGAGAGACCTCTCTCTCTGCTGGTATGAGGGATGTACCACACCACTGAGAGGCTTTACTTCATTGTGGGGAGAAAGGGCTGACTAAACCTGACTTTGAAGTCTCCTATTTGTGCTGTTCAAAGTCTTTTCCAACCTTAAAGATTCTACGATTCTGTGCGTTGTTGGTAAGAAAAGGGGAGGAGAAGGTTCCCTTGCTGCGTCTCTGCCAGCAAGGATGGGATGTGCAAGAGAAATTCATGATGTTCCAGCTAAGCAGACCCTTCCTCCATCTCAGCAGCAACCAACCTGGCTTTCAAGGCTTATACCTTAAGCAAAGTATTCCTCTGGATATTTTCCATGCCAGTAGGCTCAACATCCTCCTAGTTTTCTCATGCCTAGACCTGGCTTTTGCTGGCCTGTTGTGCCTCCTTGGTTGCGTGGAAGAGCTTCCCAGCAGGTCTGCCAGGTGAGATGTGTCCCTCACCTGCATTCACAATCCCTCTTAACATTCTCAGTGTCTGTTCTCCTTGATCTTCTAACTCGTGACCTCACAGTTCTCTGCCCCAAATCCACCAGGACTTATGTCCCCAGGACCTGAGGGACTCCACTGTGTGAGCCCTAAATGTTAAACCAGCCTAAAATTCTTGGGTTGAAGTGTTTTACTTGCTTCCTTGTTCTAATTTTTTTTCTTACTAAAGGAGAAGTAGCTTGAATTAGAAAAAAATAAAGCCCAAGAGACAGGGCATTGTACCTACTCCTCTTTCCAGCCCCCAAACCAAGTGCATGAACTGAGCACCCAGACAGGTCACAGGCTCTGAAAATTACCAGACAGACCCCATGCATTTTTCTGGCTCAGCCTATTCCTGAATGTTACTTTTCTCTTTCCTTTTTCCTCTCTCTCAGGGCACCTTGCCCATTTCCTGATGCTCTGAAATCTCTTTCTACGTGGGCAGGCATTTTGTTTTAATTTTTTTTTTAATGAATTCAGCTCAGCGCCCACACATCCCCTTAACCATGGATTTGTACGCTCAAGAGAAGACACGGAGAGATGTTGATGTTTTTGGCTGGTATTCATGCCCTCAGTACCCAATTTTTTTTAGGGTTTTTTTTTCCTTTTTTTTTTTCCTTTTTTTTTTTTTGTTTGGTTTTGTTTGGTGTTGTGTTTTGTTTTTTTTTTTTATGAATATACATGTTCCTTGGCTGTTTGCACTGGAGCCCATCTGTTAGAATGGCACGGTTCCTGCTCACAAGTGGAATCAGACCCTTGCTGGAGGGGGCAGGTTTCAGACAACAACGGGTTTTTTATGTGGAGCAGCAGGAACCCCACAGAAAGGTGCTCCCCTGTGTCAGCCCTGGCACCACCTGTCTCCCTCCACATCCACACACCAGTTGACAGCCCTGCACCGAAGGCCAGAGGGGCCATACAGGTCTGGGAAGGAAGACACAGTGTTTTTGAGAGCTGCCAGGAAAACTGCTGGTGTCCAGCAGTGTCCTCGAAAGCACATGGGATTCTTTAAATAAACACATGTGTCTAATAACTAAAAAGGAAAATAACACTCGTGTGAGACAGAGCAACAGACACCAATTCCTAGACAGTTTAAGGAGCCAGCTTAGATATGAAGAGGTGATTTTTCTGCCTTTGAAAAGACATCTGAGACAAATTGCTTGGGGTTGGATTGGAGGAAGGGCCGTTTCCAGGTGACATGAGTCATCCTTAGTCACTCAGGCCTAAAAAATCAGCAGCTCTGTTAAGCCAGGTGATGCAGGAGGCGCCTGAAGTGGAGTGGTGACTGTGGAGTATTTGGTTTTCATTAAAAACAAACAAACAAACAAACAAAAAATCCAACAAACCTTTTTATTTTTTTTTCCCCATTTCTTTGCAAACTCTTTTCCTCTCCAAGGTGAGCTTCATCAGAAACAATGCTGGCCAGGGAAGTGGTGAAGTCACCATACCTGGAAGTGTTCAAAAACCATGTGGATGTGGCACTTGGGAACATGGCTCAGTGGTGAAAACAGTGTTGCTGAGTTGATGGTTGGACTTGGCGATCTTAGAGGTCTTTTCCAACCTTAACCATTCTGTGATTCTACAGCTAAAACATTTCTCCATTTGCTACTTTGCACCTCAATGACTGGAAGTTCAGCTGAACTTCATAAAAGATGTGTGGTTTGAAAACCTCACTAAACAGAGCCTTAAAATTTAGTCCATCTGCTCAAACTGCTTTGTGGGGACAGAGCACGGAACTGGCTGCTGCTGGAAATTCTTAACATTGATTCTAAAATGACCTTTAGGTTTCCTTAGAGAAGTTCAGTTCAGCCTGTCTGTATCTGTTAGTTCAAAAACTTTAATTCTTGCCTGATTTTTTACTTTTTTTTTTTTTTTTGCCCTTACTTCTCTTTCAGTTATCACTCAAACTGAAAACGTAGAAAACATAGAATATGATAAGTAAAGAAAACAGATAAATCAGAACCACCCACATTAAGACCCTTTCTTCATAATCTTGGAAAAGAAGTATACAGTAAAAAGGAAAAATAAAGAAATAAAAAAGGTGGAAACCCCCTGAGACAAAATAATCCTAATTGATCAAAACAACAGAAAAACTTAAAGATGAAAGAGAAGGAAGTTCAATTTTTTTTGTTGTTTTTTTTTAAAGCAAAATGGACAAAAGTGCCTTTGGTAACCTGTGCCTGATTTTTCCAGCAGGATAGCAGGGAAGCCTTGTGCTCTCTGTAGAGGTAGGATTTCCTGTGACACCTGCATGGACCTTTGCCAGGGAAAAGTGCAGAACTGAGCCACTGTCAGCTCTCAGATGGAGATTATTTCCCATGAGACAGCACAGCTCATCTCTTGTCTGGGACAACAGCACAGGTATTTCCCCACTGACATTTAAGATATTTTTAAGATTTCTGTCCCAAATACTCATGGGTATTTCAGACTTTTCAGTCATAAATACAAAACCTTGCATAATGGAGAAGCAACATGTAGTTACAGACCCATAGTCTTCCTTTTTTGGGAATATGATTAGAAGTGTTTCAGGAGAGCAGTTAAGGATGGCTGGAGTGCTACGCTGGTGGCAAAGTGTCTTCCGAGTAGTGGGAAGGAGATTATAAAACCCAGGAAAATTCTACAGAAGAATGAAAACTTAAAACCCATGTCTTTCCCAATTCAAGGTTTTGGTATTTTGGGGTTTAGTGTGTTTGTTTTGGGGATTGGTTGTTTTGGTGGAGGTTTTCTTCAAGCTTTTAGAGTAATTTCTGGCTGTACTAATGAGATAAGGAAGACCTCAACATGTGATGAGTAGGGAGCAATAACTCTGCCATTACACCAAAGGTGCATCTGTGGTCATTATTCAGTTAACTCATGGCTTTTTCCTTATTTTTCATTTTACTTAACTTTAAGTAAAAAAAAAGAAAACAAAAATGACCAATAACCTTACAAAGGTGGTGACTATGTTAAAAATGAAACCTATTAATCATCTGGATTAATCACCTAATGACCATCAGATCTGGAGATTAAATAACTCCTTGGTCTCCGGACAATGGATGATAGGGATCCACTCCAGTGTTGTCTCTAGGAAGCTTGTTTTTCAGCTGCTCAAGCTGCATTTATTTAATTACTGTTAGTAAACTTAATATCTTTTGTTCTGACTCCTTTTGCTCATGAACCATGAATGTGAAGGGAAAAGGAATAAGAAATCCTAAATTTTGTGGTGGTTCTTCTGCTCTGTCCCAATATCATCTTTATTAGAAAACAGGATCCTGATTTGTCTTTTGACTTGAAGTTCAGTAGCTTCTCAGATCATTAAGTAACAACTTTCTTACCAAGGAATCACTAAAAAAGAAAAAGTACTAAAACGTCTTCTTACTGTAGTAGCTTTTTGCTTCTATAATATTAAGACTGATAAATATTAATCAAATATTTTTAGTTTGATATATGTTTAATTGTTCTTATCCTACGTTGGGTCTTTGGGAAGCAGAGAAGCCTGAATTCCTCCCTCAGTGGAGTGAGAGCGTGGTTCCTCCATTAATTCAGGACATCAGTGGGACAATAAAGGAATTGCATGTTGGCAACTCACATTTCCTCTAGCCTCTGGATAAGAGATTTGAGTTTTGTGCTTGCTGCCAATCCTTTAACGATCTTACACACCCTATAATCACCCTAAAAATTTGGAATAAAAGGGGAAAAAAAAAGGACTGAAAGGGAAAAGAAAAATCCTGCGGGCTGCCTTAGCCAAACATCTTGGACTTGAGAGCTATTTGATCATTAATCTAAGTATGGATAATCGGTGTAATGGTAAATAAAGAAATTATACACTGAAATGGAAAAATCACTTGGTAAAAGTCCAAAGAATTATTTCTTTTCTCGAAGCTAACATTCCCAGTGAAAGGCAAATGCTATTTCCCCCTCATTGTGTGTCACTTCTTGAGGTGTTTTGCTGCTATGTGTGTCTGTATTTTTATAGGGCTCCAGTGCTGGGATTCCCCTGTGAAGTGTGACTTCAAAGTCTACCAAAAATGTTGAGATGTACGGAAAAATTACATCTTCATCGTGCAGAGCTAACAGAGGTTAAACTCAGCTCAGGGTTTTAGTATTACCTTATCTCCCATCTACCCTGATTTTTTTTTTTTGTCTTTTAAATTGTAGACTGAAATTTAAGGGATGCTTTCAAGCAGGTTTTTATTGCTAATCTTTTCACCGAGGATGCTGTGGTTGACTGAAGACTGTTCACAAGAGGCCTATTCAATAGAAGCCACTGGAAGAAGAGATGTTAACTGCCAAATTACAAACATATGCATGTATAGGAAACAGGGATTTGATCCAGCAGTCTTTGCAGTTGGGACAAGAGGCTCCAATGACAAGTTTTGGCTATTTCCAGGAAGCCAGATCACAGGGGTGTTCAGACTTCATGCCACCTCTCTCAGTTATCTCTGCATTGAAGTCATAGGGAAAGGAAAAAATCTTTGCCCCAAATAATTCAGAGTCCAGACATGAACAAAAAGAACAAAATTAATACACATTATCATAAAATCAGAGAATCACAGAATGATTTGGGTTGGAAGGGACCATTAAGGGTCATCTAGTCTAATGCCCTGCAAAAAGCAGGGACGTCTTCAACTAGACCTGGTTACTCAGAGCCTCAGAGGAGGTGTGGAGGAGATGGGTGGAGATAGATGAAGAAATGTGTTTGGAGAGATATGGGGAAAAATGGATGAGACATGTGGAAGAAGGGACTGGGAACACAACTAGAGAGGTGCTCTTGGAGGTGCTGTTGGAGGAAGGTGCTCTGTGAAAGAAGGTGCAACTCTGCAGGGACTGTGACCCATGGGTGACCCATGCCAGGGTAGGAACAGACATCTGCCCATGAAGGATAAAAACCATTAAATAATTCCAATGCATACAACATTTAAATCCTTTAATTTTTAAGTATGCTTGACTGGATCAAGGTGCTGTGATAAAGGTATGTATGGAATGAGGGCAGATTCAGGTTGCTTTGAATAAAAACACTGTGATGGTCATGCAGAATCATTAACCTTAACTCTAGAAATACAACAATCAGGCACCAGTGTGCATCCCCCGTATACAATAGCTCTGGGTGCAGCTCTATGATGACAAGGCCGTACAGTTAGTGATTCTAGAATTAGACTCTTCCACCCCATAAACCAAGCTTATAACCTGTAAAAGCAATGTCCAACAACCAAGGTTTATTGAGTCCTCTTTGGCCCCACTGAGTCCTCCATGGCCATTGTGAAAAGATGAAATGTATATTTATGGTAAAATAAGCAAGATATAACTCCATAAAGGGGCAGTAATTAATAATTATGTA
>NW_020955980.1:290095-291963 GCF_003031625.1 Empidonax traillii | reverse complement strand
TTTGTCTGGGAGTTTGAGGACCGCCTATACCTGTTATGTCTGTGTCGCTCTTTGTGGTGTTCCAGTGTGTAGGCCAGTCACTCGATTTAATGATTGTCATATCTGCGCCTGTGTCAAGCATTCCATTAACTGTGATTTCCTGGTTTGCTGTTGGAGAGTAAAGGCGACAGGTTAGCATGGGCCGGTTGTGGGAAATTTGTTTGGCCCAGTTTACCATTGGGTTGTGTTCTCGGGCGCAGTTCTCTAGGCGTTGCAGAGGCTGCAGTCGAGCTAGTGGAACATCAGCGTACAGTCGAGCTGGAAGAGAAGAGGCTTGAACACTTATGGTTAGAGCATGTGAATTTAGATTGGACAGTATTTCTGGGAGAATAGTTATCCCTTTGTCACGGCATTCTAAGTGAGAAGTCAATAGGAATTTGTCATGTTTGTTTAGGACTTGGTTTGGGCGAACAGAGACTGCAATGGGGTTGAGAGTGTCTAAGATTATGTTGTCTGTGGGAAACAGAAGGATTTCTGGTAAGTCAGTAGTGGATGGAGGTTCAGGACACTTGGCGTCTTCGCGTGGTCCCACACGCTCTATCGTCCGTTTCCCTGAATGACATGATGAGGCTGCTGGTTATAGGTTCGGCTGGTGGTTCCTCCTCCTTTGGACCGGACGGGATCTCCATCCCTGGTGAAAATGGAGCGGCAAAAGCGTGCCCAGTGATACCCCTTTTTGCATTTGGGACACAGAGTCCTAGGAGGCTTGAGGGGAGGATCTGGGTTAGGGCAGTCCTTTGCAAAGTGTCCTGGCTGCTTGCATTTGTAGCACACAGCATTAGCTCTTTCTGCTTCCATGATCGCTTCTTTGATGGCTTGCACTCGCACTGGTTCTACTTCCAGCAATGCATCTGCGATCACTTTGGTGTCCTGTTTAACAGAGGTAATTTCCTTACAGGCTTGTATCATGGACATAGGTGTGGGGTTAACCAGGGAACGGAGGACAGGCTGGCAGTGTTGGTTTGCTTGCTCTATCGCCAATCGGATAAACAGGGCATCTTGGGCTTCTAAAGGTTTCCCTTGCTTAGCTATAGCCTCCCTCAGTCTTGTAGCAAAGTCATAAAAAGGTTCAGTAGGTCCCTGTTGGATATGTGCAAAAGAGGGAGAAGTAGTGGTGGCTTCTGCAACAGCTTTGATGGCCTCCAAAGCCAAGCTTTTCGTTTTATCTAGCCTTACAAATGGTATTCGTGCCTGCATCCTACTAGAGGTATAGGGGCCCTCACCATACAGTTCGTTAATTAAGTCTGGAACAGGGACACGGAGTGCCTGGTGCGAATCCTCTGCATATTTTTTAATGAGTTTTTTCCACTCCTGTTCAAAGAGTGAATACTGCATGAGGTTTAACAGTCCTTTAGTGATTACTCGTATATCATCTGGGGTTAGAGTGTATGCTGCAAAGAGTGAGTCTAGCATCCCAGAAACAAAAGGGGAATTCAGTCCATAGTCCGTTACTGCTTTCTTAGCATCTCTTAGGATGGGGTATGGAACCGGTTCCCACTGGGGTTCCCGGTTGTTATCTCGGAAAACAGGGAAAACTTTCAATAATTCTAGGTCCCCTGCCTCCTCTGCTTGTTTCCGTGGACCTTCCCACTTGCTTTTTGTGGGAGGGGGATCCCCGCCTGTGTCGCTGTAGGCTGGGTTGTCTGTTGTTACAGGATTTTTAATCGCGGCAGGGGAGTCATGGGCGCCGCCATTTTCCCGGATGTTTACATCCGGGGAGTCCTTGCCGTCAGAGCTACGTCGGGTACGGCCCCGCCCCTTAGAGAAACGGAGGCTGCGCGGGCGGGGAGATGAAGGAGGGGTGGAGCCGGGGCTGGAGTCATGTTGCA
>NW_020955980.1:260267-286872 GCF_003031625.1 Empidonax traillii | reverse complement strand
GGGGGCCCAGGAGAGGAAAAGGGAGTGTAGGAGAGGGGGGTCCTGGGATGCCTGTCTTCTTATCACAGGACTGTGGCCTCTTTCCTGGTCCCGTCTGTCAGAGCTCTCAAAGATGGATGTCTTCCTGGGAGGCCCACTGAGGTTCTTCCAGCATCTCTCTGCATTCTTTGTAAGATCTCATCCGTTCACTCCCCACAACAAACCAACCAATTACAAGAAAGGGTTAACAGCCAATAGGTGAGTTTCCAGTTATCTCTTAGGCATTCCAAGGTACAGTGAGGGGTTTTGGGAACAAGAAGAGTTACACAAAGTCACAATCACCATCTTGGACACGTGGTCAATTTAACAATATTACAAACTCCTGCATTCTTTTATATGTAGCAGAGTTACCCAACAGCAGGAGATCCCTCAGAACCACAGACCAACCCTTCCTGCCGTGCTGAGACAGCCACAAACCTGTTTGCAATGCCTACTCTGGAGTAACATGTGAGGAGCCACATAATTTTACACCTTCTCTCTACAACAGAGAATGACAGTACAGTTTCCAGTGAAGGTATGGCCAACACGATACCCACCTGCTTCATCCTCAGCAAATGAGATGATGAACTTGCTATAAGACCTGATCGTTCCAGGGAAAGCACAAGCTGTTGTGCTGCCAATGCAGATATCCTGCTTCTTCCACTTATTTGTCTTCTCATCTTCCTGTAAAGCCATAAGTCGACTAGATGAAAAATAAAACCCTGTGTTTTATGTTTCCATTATCAAAATTAGTTCCTGTCAAAATCGTGCATTACTCAGTGAGGACCCTGACTGTTGGCTGATTTTTTGAAAAACAGACCTGAACAAAAGCAAACTTATTCTAAGGATTCTAAATTGGAGTAGGTTTAGATTCCAACAAAAAAAGCTGTTGTTATAGTCAAACAGAGCCCTTAATCTAATACATAGACATCCGACATTCTCATTACTCCAGCTCTCATTACTCCAGTTTTGGGATGCTCCGATATGCTTATTTGCCCAGATGAGGTACAGAATGGGAGATGCAGAAAAAACAATTAGTCTCACCCGTTCATGAAATCACCAAAAATGTAAAGGCCATTCAAGTTGGGCGATTCAGATCCTCTGTAGACATAACCTCCAGTGACTGACTTCCCCACACTGCGGCCATACGCAAATATTGGGAGAATGTCATCTGTTAAACTCAGAGAAATAAAAAGTCAGAAAATTTACTTCCAGAGAGCATCAAAAAGCAATTGCTCAATGACTCGGACAGGTACAATTGAAAGAAGGACCAATACAGTTCAAAAAAGCGCACAGTGAAATTTCAGTAGGAACTCAGTAATTTACTCTGGGACAGAACAGGCCCAGGGGCTTTAAGGAGCTCTTTGTGTACTTGCTTATCAAGTCTTAGTTGTGATGAGCTTCCATAACACATAGAACCAAGATTCTTTGCATCAAGCAAGCAATGCAGAAAGGTTATGCCTGCAGGAAGTGTTATCTTACAGGTTTGTGACTGCACCAATCAGTTCAGCAGGGATCATCTTTAGCAATGTTCGTATTTTTAGAGAAGGGAATAAGATCAAGCACTTGCAATTTAACATCTTCGTAGGTTCACTGACATTCTTAGCACAGAACATGAATAAGTGTGCTACCTCTGTTCTATGTCATGAGACTTTAATAAAATAAAGACACTGTCTCTGGCAATGCTGAAATTTAATTCAGCCGTTTCTCATGTTGAATTATCAGATCCCACAAAATTTTAGTCCTGTCCTCACTTTTTTCCCTGGGATCAAGTAGCTTGTCTTTAACAATGAGGATAAAGATCACAAATGCAATTCATTAAAAACCAGACATTAACCACCAAACTCCAATTCAGGTTTTTTTTTTTCAGTGGAGGATTGGGCCTTTTCAGAAAGCAACCAAACAAAAAACTTGAGAGCTATGTGAGTACTGGCACAGCAGAGGAGAAACGCACAATGCACTTGCACTGCACTTGTGAAGCAGTGCACACTCTGCTCATAAAAATGTTTCAGAAACACCTACATGAGCTTGAGACCAAGTGTCTTCAGATCTCAGCTTAAGGAACATTATAATAATATCCATTTCTTCTACCATACTTTGCAAAGACCTTTACAAAGACCACCAATTTCTACTCTTTTTTTAAGGCAGGAATTGAATTTGTCCATCACACCCACAGTTAGACCCAGAGAACAGCTTTTGGGCATTCTACTGCAGCACTCTGCTTACTAGGACACACTGCCTCTGCCACAGGAGTTGTTTTAGGGTCTCAGCCTCAGCCTGGTCCACTCTCCTTAGCCACAGTCGTGGCTCAGAGCCTCTGAAGAAAACCCTTTCCTGCTTAAACCAAATCCATTACTTTCCTGACTTGATTGGGAAAATGCAGTCTACAAAATGCACTTGTCAGGTGCACTGTGCGGCAGGGAATTCCTTGAATAAGCAGAGCATAATTTCATACCAACACTGCAGGGCTGGGGTGAAGGGATTTCTGCTCTTAGGTAAACAATCTCCATTTAACACACAACAGGGGATTACTCAGCTTCACTGGAAAAACAGTGCTAGAGCCCACTAAATATACACATATAATAAAGTAATCTCCTACAAGAAAAATTCTTCCTTACCCAAAGAGGAATTGTGGCAAAGCTTTGTGTCATAGCATTCAAATCCCTCCTTTGCTCTCCAGCTGTAGTTCCCTCCTTTAACAATGAGGTCGATTTCTTCAAACCAGTTCTGCCCGACATCCCCACAGAATATCCTCCCTCTTCCCTTTTTTGTGACAGGGTCTCCTCTGTCAACTGCTCAGCGCCACATGTTCCTGACTCCATAAGCATAAACCTCGGGGTGGGCCTTGGGATCAGACACAAACGGGTTATCAGGAGGGATGCGGTCAGGCTTTCCATCAGGACTTTTTCCATCCACATCAATCCTCAAAACTTTCCCCAACAAAGTACTCCTAAGGAGAACGACAGAAAAAGAAACCCCAGCATGAGAGCCAACACAAAAATTCTCTTCCTCTTCCTCCTTTACAAAGGAAAGTTATCTGTCCAAAATAAATTAGCCAATGTCTGGTATGTCTTGCAACCTTCTCAAATCAGAAGACTCACTCTTCTCTAAACAACTTGGCTTTCAAAATGCAAAATTTTTATTTTTTTAAATACTGCCTTGGACAGACTTGCAGGTGCACAAGCACTTTCAGGAAGCACTCTTACTTTATTCTTCCACACTGTCTCACTTCCAAACCTTGTATCTTAGTGAACAAGCTCAAAGCTTTCACCTCCCTTCCTACTTACTTGTTCTGGGCATTCCCAAATTTTCCAAAAGGGTCTCCAGCTTTCCCTCCATCCCCTGTGAATAGATACATATAGCCATCCACACCAAAGAGCAGCTGCCCGCTGTTATGATTTGCAGCTGGTTCCTCAAGCTCCAAAAGATTCCTTCAAAAAAAAAAAAATTAAAAAGAAAAGACAAGTAAGTCCAGATGCAGGTGCTGGGAAAGAACTGAACATTTGGGAGGCTGCAGAAATATTACATCACCACTCCTACAGAAGAAAGCAGGATGTCCCAGTTGTACAGATATGCCAGCTTTGTCAAACACATTGCTGGGTGGCATCTGATTTCCTGGGAGCCTGCAGCATCATATTCCTGCCATACAGCAGAGCTCCTTTCAGTGTGGCATCCCTCCTGCAAACACTTCTCCCATGAACCAAGCAGCACCCCTGCTTTGGCCTGCACTGTATCAGCACCTCCTGTGCTACAGAGCTCACCCACCACCACGGGCACAGCAGTACCACAGCTCTCCTGAAAACACAATGGCAAATGCAGAATGTGTTCCTCTGCAGGGAATACTTTGGTTGTGGCAGGTTCATCCTGCTTTCTCATATGAGAAGCAATTGGTGAATTTGAGGGCTTTAGAAGCATGATAAGGTGATTGTGAAATTCTAGAGAAAAGAAGACCACTGTTAACAAATTCTCCTCCATAACTGAGAATTAGCTCTTTTCTTAGCAGGGAACAGGGTAGGTGCACACACAGCAGATAAAAAGAGTGTATAGTACTGTAGCAAAGCATCCCTTTTCTCCTACAGTACAAAACACTTAGGGCAGTTATAAATTCCATAATAGGCTTAAGGCTGTTACTTCTCTTCAGAAGACAAGAGTACAAGATGGAGAGAGAAGATGATCTTGAAGTCTAGATCACGGGTCCTCTTTTCAGTTCAATTTTGGTTTGCTGTTTGACCTTGAGCCAACCTGTCTCTGCTAGTTTCATGGTAGGCCAGTCACACATCTGAACCAGGATGACTGGGAATTTGCAGATTCTGCAAGTGGAAAGAATCATTTTGGTTGGAATGGACCTTGAAAATCATCTAGTTCCAACCCCTTTGCTGTGGGCAGGGACACCTTCCACTAGACCAGGTTGCTCAGAGTTCCATCCGGTCTGGCCTTGAACACTTCTGGGCATGGGACATCCAGGACTCCTCTGGGCAACCTGTGCCAGTGCCTCACCACCCTCACAGTAAAGAATTTCTTCCTAATATCTAACCTAAACCTACTCTCAGTTTGAAGCCATTCCCCTTTGTCCTGTCACTACATGCTCTTGTGAATAGTCTCTCTCCAGCTTTCTTGTGGGCTCTGTCATAGTTCTGATTTCAGCAAGGAATTTTTCTTTCCCTTCACCTCTGCGTGTGTGCTCTGTGGATGGGCCATCAGGTGAAACAAAAGAATCGGCCGGGCTCAGTAATGGCCAAGAGATCAGTCTCCTTGACAACAAAGTGGGGGGGGGGGGGGGGGGGGGGGGGGGGGGGGGGGGGGGGGGGGGGGGGGGGGGGGGGGGGGGGGGGGGGGGGGGGCTGGTGTGTGGCTGGAAGGAGGTGGGGCGGGGTGTCAGCTCAGTCTCTTGGCCCGGAGGAGAGCGGCTGCGGGCTGCAGACACTGCTGGGGGTTTTCTTTGTCTTTTTTCCTGTCGGAGGGGAGTTTTTTGCTGCTGCTCTCGGCTCAGCTGTTGCTGGCTGCAGGCCCTGCTTACAACGCACCCTAATCAGCTGAAGTTTGTGAGTTTTCTTCCATTGGGAGAACTTTCTCTTTTATTGCTGTTGTTTTTTCCTTCCCCTTCTTCCCCGCCACCACCTGGCAGCAACCAAGGATCTCACAGCGCCGCCTGGTGACAGGTACTGGACATTACAAGGTATACTCCTCCAGTGATCCAACAGCGCCACCTGGTGACTACTATAAAACACTACAAGTTCTGCACCTTCGGTAACTCAACGGCGCCACCTGGTAAATGGTATAGGACATTACAAATTTTGCATCTCCAGTGACCCGACGGCGCCCCCTGCTGACTGTGGCTGGAACTGCACCAAAGGGTGCTAAAAATTGAACTATTTAAATTTTCCTTTTGCCGGTTTATCGGTTTTGTTCTTGTAGGGGATTATTGGTGAGTATTGCTTGGTTGTTTTACTTGGGTTTTTTTTTTTCATGTTCCTATTAATACACACATACCTTTTAATAAAGGGCTGTTATTTTTTTGTTTTCCCTTTTCCATAATTTGTTTTCCTTCAATCAGAGCCTCTTAATTTTGGATTTATAATTGCTTAGAAAAAGAAGTTTGGGTCTTTTCCTCCTAATCCATCTTCAGCAAAAGACCCTTGTCCCATTTAAACTGGGACAGCTCCCTTAGGTACTGGAAGGTAGCAATTAGGTTACCCAAGAGCCTTCTCTTCTCCAGTATCAACAATACCAATTCTCTCAGCCTTTCCTCACAGGAGAGGGGCTCTATCCCTCTAATCACCTTGGTAGCCCTCCTCTGGTCTCACTCCAGCAGGTCCATGTCCTTCCCATGCTGGGGAACCCTGAACTGGACACAGCACTCCAGGTGGGATCTCATAAGAGTGGAATAGAAGGGCAGAACCACCTCCCTCATACTGGCCACACTGCTCTGGATGCAGCCCAGGACACAGTTGGCTTTCTAGGCTGCAAGTGCACATTGCTGGGTCATGACCAGCCTCTCATCCACCAGCATCCCCAAGTCCTTCTTACCAGAGCTGTTCTCAATTCATTCATCCCTATTCCGTATCGACACCTGGGGCTATCTGTCTCTCTGACACAGACAGAGAAAAATGATTTCTCACTGTGGCCTACAGTAGCATTCAACTCGAACTTTACCTTTCAGAGAGTGGATCGGCTTTGTTGGCATCAGACGCCGAAACCTTCAATTCACTGATCCTGATCTTTTCCACTCAGTTCTTATCCATGCATGAGTAATAGATGTAAAACTTCCCATTGTACCTGTACCTGGGGTGGAAAGCCATCCCCAGAAAGCCCCTCTCATCCCCTAGCCACGGTGTGGCCAGGACTACACTTTTAATATCCAGAAAGGGTTCCTCCAGCTGGCTGCCATCAGGCAGGTAGACCCAGACAATGCCCACCTGCTCGGCCACGAACAGGCAGTGGGAGCGGTCGCTGGGATGCGCCATGAGCACTGGGTTCCGCAGGCTCTTGGCGACCTCGCTCAGGCAGAGTTGGATACAGCCACACTGGTCCTCCACCACGGAGCCCAGGTTGTGGCTGAGGGCCGTGTTTCTCAGCATGCTGGGGAAGCAGTAGTCCTCGTCCTGCAGGCGGAGGAGGTCGCAGAAGCGCGTTCTGTTTGTCTCGCAGTATTCCTGGACATGCTTGTCACGCGTCAGCAGGCGGATGGCAGAGCGGCAGTTGAAATGAAACTCAGAGCAATAGTCAAAGCAGAGCCCTGGGAGGCTTCTTAGAGGTGTCCGAGGGTTTTCTGCATCAAAGAGATGTGCAGCATATGGAGAACATTCCTAGAAAGCAAAAGAAACAAAGTACGTGACTGTGTACACACTTCTGGGAGTAGCCAAGATATCTTCATGAAAGCAAACTGGTTAATAAAATAAAAAATTAGTACTGCAGAGAACATAAAGAGTAGTAGAAAGTCACTCAGGATATGGTCAAAATGGATTCAGAGATCAGTGGTAGTATCCTTCATCAAAGCACAATCAGCTGCACCTAAATTCTTCCCAACAGAAGTACTACTGTGGAGGATGTGGATTCTCCACTCACTAAGATAGGACTGAACAGTCTTGCAGAGAGGTAATCAGAGGAGGGTAACAGCTTAACAGAGGTCTGGAAACATCACAAGTGACATGGATAAATCACTTGTGATATTTACACTTCCTCCCAGAAGAAAAATGAGGGAGCATCAACTAAAGGTAATAGGAGTCAGGTTAAAAAAAGAAGGGGAAACTCTGACAGATGTATGTCAACGTACGTCTGTTAAAGACATACATCAATTAAATATACAGGCTAAATTAATCTTTGGTCTGATGCTGTACAACTCCAGTCATGTTCCTGCATGCACAGTGTTACTGAAGCAGATGTAAGTGAGATTTAAAACTGAGTTAGGTACGTAAATATCATCTTATGAAATTCATGTAGATATCATTGACTCTGTATGTGATCATCAGGAAAAAAAAAGACTGCAAGCAACATTCTCAAGTCTTATGCATTTAAATTATGTTCCTTCAAAGATTATTAAGTTTTATCTGTGCAAAATATAGGTTAAATTCTGAAAATCAGGCATTGCGTTTGAATTTGTACCTAAATTTTAATCATCCTGTAGAAATTCCAGCCAGAACTTCCATAAAACATTTCTATTGAAATCCCACCTCTATTTTAATCAGCATAAAGTTGCAGCAGTTGAAACAGAAGAGACTAAACTCTGCAGAAATATTATTTTATTGGTTTCAATGCCAGTAGTTCAAAACAATCTATCCAGGTCTTTTATTGGGCACATACGTAGGAAGGTGAGTACATGGGAAGTCGACGAATGAAAAACTGCTACATTAGCAATTTTTCTGCCTCATTAAACAAGTTCACTTCATTAAACAAAATTCATTTAAAAAATCTGGGCAGCTATACAAGCACTGTTTTTTTGGCTTTTTTTTCCCTTTTTTTGTGCAAGAAGCAGCCTTTCCAGGGTATTTAATGTGAAGACTACAGTCCCTGATTCCAAACTTCACACAGCAAGCTGTTTCCTTTGCTCACAGATGTACCTGGGGGCTTTTGGCCATAATAAGAACAAATATGATTTGTAAGTAGCAGACTTCAGTTCTTGGATGGTATAGTAAGTTTCTCACTTTTCATTGCTGCCATTTGGCTACTAAGCTGCATAGAATGAGCTTGTTTCTGTTGCTCCTGCATCACATCTGTAAGTAACCTCTCCTTCTTCCCAAATCCTTGTCTTTCTGTTCTCACCTTCTTGAAGGAGAGCAGCTTTGGTGCAGGCATTTAACAACACCTGGCTGGCACGTTCCTGCCCTGATGCTTATGGACGCCATTAGCCATTGCTCACCCTCTCTGCTTTCACCACTACACACTTGTGTATGCACCCCCAAATAGGCTGAGGTTTTAGTTATGTCATATTTATATCAGCACCATATTTTCATAAAATTTTTTTTCATAAAATATGGTGCTGATTTCAAGGGACTAGGAGGCAAGGAGAGCCTGATGAGGTGTCCCCAAGGAAAGGTGTGGGAGAATAGACAGAGCCTAACCTGCATTTCTAGTCCTGTGAATCTCCCTCATTCCCAGTAGCATGTGGCTGCAGCTGGCTCACTGTTCCGTTGTGCAGAAATCATTGGAAAACTGAAGCTCCTCTCAGTTCTGTTCTGAAGTAATTACTTTGTTAACACCTTTGAAAACATTTTTAATTTCTCTCAAAGAAGTGGGAAGAGAGTCCAGCTCCCAGACCAGCAACCTGAGAACATTAGAAAAACAGGTGCCTCTGAAACAAGGCATATTCTTACCACCTCTGAGCTTCCTCAGCTCTCTTCTGCCAACAGGCTGCCAGCATAAAGGTCTCCTACAGTTCTTCCTCCCAAATAAGTGTAGCCCCTGAGCAGCTGCCATGCTTTCTCAGCCATTGGGCTTCCCCCACAGGGTTTGCCTGGCAAAACAATGTCTGCAGCACACAGACTCAGCAAGACACATGAGATGGGGGCTGTTCCTCAGGGTCTGTGTAAACTCCCAGGATCAGGTGGCCTTGCAGTCACTGTTGGTTGTCTGCTTTCATTTCACTCAAGCATGCAGGAAAGCTAATCTCACTACTTTATAAACAAAAAAACTTCTAAGATCACATTGATGCTTCTCTGCTGTTTTGTAATGGCTTCTCTGAAGAGTATGCATTCAGAAATCAAGTCTGGCCTCTGATTAAAACTGCTTTAGAAAGTATGTTGCTTTCCCTGCATCAGCTCCCATTACATGATAATATCACAGCTTTCAATCATCTTGAACAAGGCTTAATTGGCTTTTTTAGTTTTTTTAAGCCTCTCCTGTAGCAGTTTTCTGAACAGAGAAGCATCCCCCCCAGCCATCAGCCAAACAGCTGTTCTAGCACACATAGCAAGGTTTGCATCCAGGGAAATTTTCTAGTCATGCAACTTATACAGCACCTCCTTAAGAACATCACAGGCAGCTTTCAGAGTTTCATATTCAGTTTTTAAGCTAAATCCTAGAACACCTAAGCTAGTGGTCAGACTCAAAACCTCTAAGTTCTTAAAACAAGTGTAGCTAACTAAAATAGGCTCAGATCCTGCCAGACACAAACTGAAATAGCTCTAGCAGTAGAGCCAGATTGCTTTAGATGCCTCTCCTAGCCTGTTAGTTTTTAAGAGAAATTAATCTGGTTTAGAGTGACAGCAGGAAATCTATGATCCAGAACACATCCCTGTCTAATCATCTATCTGTTAAGAAACACACAGCCCCACAGCCAAGGTAAAGTGTGGTCCACGGCATCCTTCCTGGGCTCTGTGGGACCAACGGGACTGCTGCTGTTGCCAAAACCAGCTTCCTCTGTGCAATGCTCAGCACTCCCCTCACTGCCACACCAGGAAGGTTGTCTAGTTTTTACTGTCTGCTGGGTTTGGCACTGAAGGCACATCTAACTGAATGAGGTGCTTTGTTACAACACACAGCTACCGCTCTGATCTTCCCCAAAAATGTGACATAATGCTGCCTTTGCTTAATTAGAGCAACTATTATTCAGGTTTATCAGTAAACACCTACACCACTTTCCTGCAATGTTTTGTTCAAAAGGCAAAAGCTAACAATATTAGTTTGTCTACCACTGCTTCGGAGACTAATCTTTGTGTCCTAAGTTCCATATGGAAAATATCAATAAAAGTACTTCTTACCAACTGCAGCAGTTTATCTGAAGTCCTGCCATACACTGCAGAAATAAGCACTTGTCACAATGACATGCTGATCACATAAATGCATCTGTATTTTCATATTTAATGTGGCAGTAAGCACACCTGAACATTTCACAGGTAGCAATTACAAACGGTCACGATACTGCAGAGGTGGTAGAATGGAGATGTTATCATTTCACATCCCTCCCACATGAGATCAGCAACAATTTCCAGCAAAGTGACTTCCTAAAGCAAAACCATTTGGTAGATCTGTTTCACTAATTCAATAGCCAAATAATATTTGCTAGAGAACCCAACATCATTTCCATGGTTGTCACCAACTTGACCAGGAAGAGCAACACATAACACAATCTCAAGCTCCTCCTCGAAGATTTAACAGCAATCTTACTCTAAAAGATAAAAAAGAGAATAATAGCTTATAACTTTGAAAATCTTTAAGTAAATAAGGGTGTGGGGTTTGGGGTTTTTTTTTGGTTTTGTTTCTATTTGTTTGGTAAAAAAATACATTTAGAACAAAATTACGTTATGCCCTGCAGAATGAGCAATCAAAGCAGCAATAGTAAAATTTTATAGTGTTCTTTTTCTACCTGAAACATGTGAAAAAATCTTCGTAACATCAACACCGGTGGTTCTGCTGGGACCTGTAACACATCTTTTTCTGATTTATCAACTTTAAAATGACAAACTGATGCTACTTTTTTCAGCCCTGGTGCTGAAAGGGTGTGTCCCTTACCCCAAGGAGATGCCACAATCTTGCCAGCACCCAAAAAGGATGGAAATGTTTTGGTACTCAGATAATATTTTAGAGCTAAGGAAATGTTAGCTACAAGAGTTTTACACCCTCTTAGGAAGATTAGGTGTGTCTTTTGGCTGCATTGAATTTTGGCATGCAGCGAGTCCAGCTTTGTGTGACTACCAGTTGTTAAAAAGGCAGGTGGGTTCTGCCCTCTAATTACGGGGATGCAGAGTTGCTCAGCCAGAACAGTGCCTGTTTCCATGAGCCAGGTGGGCAGTATGGAGACAGCACTGATGAAAATGCTGTGACTGCAGCCTCAGGACCTCGCAGCAGCTGTTTGAAACCACTGCCTACTAAATTTTGTTCTACTTTAACAACCACGCCATTTGGAGCTTGCTCAGCAGGAACACAATCAAAACACATCCTTCGTGCAGTGCATAGATCCGAACACCTTGCCCACAATTCCCGTATCATTTCATTGTGTAGAATTTGTAATCCAGCACCTGGTAGCTGCAAGCAGAAGATAAATATTGATCTGTAATTCTCCCCTTCATTATGAAAAAAATCAACTGAGCAGCAGGATTCCCATCATCATCTGCACTGGGCAATGCTTTCATAAACTGTTATTGCTAGCAAATGTCACTATATATTGCCAGATTCCACAGTGATGCACCTTACACAAAGCACTTTGCAAAATGCACGCTGAGGATTAGGTGCCATTACCCTGTCAGCCCACCTTGTCCCTGCTCCCACACCTCCCTTCACAGCAACACGACCAGCCATTAAGGAGCTCTATCACAACTGACCCCCAAACCAGCCCAAAGCACAGAAAACACGTATTATTTTTCTGCCCTACCTGACACAGGATATCTTTGATATATGTTCCACACAGCTTATGCCCCCGGGGATCAGTGTTATCCATGATGTCCCAGTATTTCGCTGCAATGCTGTTGTCTCTCTCCTGGTCACAGCAGCCAAAATTTTCATAGGCAGAGCAGAACTCCAAGTGAAAAGGGGGCTGGAAAGGTGGAAAGGTGGCCCATAATCTGGACACTGAGGATGTCCCAGCACGCTGCCTATCAGGCACAACAAGAAGAGGCAAAGACAGACATCTGGGCAAGAAAAGGAAACTCCAGAGCTGCTGCTGCCCCTTCCAGCCTGTGGCCAAATACTCACTTCCTTCAGTGCAGGTGTCTTGAGGTCAGATGTATAGAAATCCTGGACTTCTTCACAGTATAGTTCATTCAAATTCTCCAGTTTATTAATTGCCAGCCACGGAGCAGGCACTGAAGTTTGCTTACATTCTCTCTCCCTTTTTCACTCTGAAGTTTACTACTTGGCAGGAGAGAAACCCTCAGGGCTGCCTCTTTGGTATTTCCCACTTCACATAACTGAACCCTCCCCTCTGGGCATTTCTGGGCACTCACAAATGTAATCCCTGCATTTTATTTTAAATTGGCTACGAAATCCTTCACCCAGAAATATGGATAATAAAAATACAAGATACAACTTGTATACACAGGACTTGATAATCTCTCCCCCTTTACAAGACACAAGTGAACAATTTTCAATTGCTAACTACTATTTTGTTCAGCTTTTAAAATGCACCAAACTTGGGTCTGGTTTCATAAAGACTGAACAGGGGTCATAAAATACAACCAAGTTAAGTCAGCAGCAGTTAACCATAGGAACAAGTAATTTCAGGACTGAAAGTTTTAAAGGAATATTGATGTTACCCACAAATCCAGGTATATATTCAGGGTTAAAATGAGAAGAAATTCAGAAACTGAAGGAGAAAAAAATTATTTAAAGTATCAGCACAACCTGAAGTCAGCTGTGATATTCTGTGGTAACGCTGTGCTTCAGCTACTGAATTTTTGAGGGTTTGATCATTCAAAACTTCCCTGTCTCCCCACACATCACCATTCATTAGCTCGAGAAGTCAATGCTCCCAGTCCAGGCTTCTCAATACAACCACCAGTGTAATGAGACACCTGAGAACACTCTGGACTATGGACCCACTCTGAGTCTTTACTGGGAAATGGTTATTTTAAATTTCTAGGGGTTTAACCTTCACCTATTCTGCTGTGGCACCTTGACTGTCCAGCAGCCTCACAATAATCCCGTCTCTGCTTAGACTTCAATGAACTGGAAATGCGCCAATCAGAAGATTTCAGCACTGTGAGAAGATAAAGCTTTTTTAATCCAACTATTTATATCTGCTGAAGTATCAGCTTATCTCAGTTATTGCTCTCAAACATTGCAGACAATCACTGAAATTAAGGCATTACTTTGGTGTCCAGAATGAGACAGCTGCTCAGAACACAGAGAACCTGCTTGGGAGAAGAAAGGCAGTCAGAAAATACACAAATCAACATGCTTTAAAAAGCAGCTGACATTTCATTACCTTGCTTGTCTTAAACTTTAGTGAAGACATTCTTAAAACAGGAAAATGCAAGCAGGAGCATCAAAACAATGGATGGAACAACAGGGAAGGCAGAAGAGGTAGAGCTGACGTATAATTTTGTGTTATCATTATGTTAGGTTTTAATATAAAAAATACCAGAGCAAGAGGTGGAATAACAGAGGGACAACAGACACTGGGTCTGTGCAGAAAATGTGGATTCCCTGAAGTTCCTTGACTCAGCACAAAGAAGAACAGCAAAGAAAAGATGGGATATTTCTTTCGTGGAAAGGAAAAAAAAATCCTCACAGAAACTTTGCACACTGGATGAGGAGGGCAATTGATAGGAAAATCAAACCTAGAGCACAGAATTCAGAGCCAAAGCAGATCATTCCAATTCCCTAGGATTCACCATCTCAGGACCATCACAGGAGAATCATCAGCCTATCAAAGGCCTGTCTTTCCAAGTCCAGGGGAGCAGAGGAGCACAGTGGTAGGCAGGAAGCCAAATTAAGGACTCCAGGGAAGGGACACTCTGCCCGGTTGCCTCCAGAGGCTCTCCCAGGACAGCCACGCTGCCCAGGCATGAAACCAATCAGGATGAGTCACTAGGAGCAACTGTCTGGACCGCCTCTCTCAGCAAAGGCGGGATTTGCTCCCAGGGGTGTGGGACACCTTATGAGATGTTGGGGAAGAACATTCTGAAACTTCACAATCTAAAATAGTCAAAACTCAGCTGAGGATCTCCAACAAAAACCCTGACTATTACAAAGCGAGGCAACAGCAGTGCTTGGGAGTCAGAACTAAATGAGCACACAGGTTGGGAATGATGAGTAATTGCCTTTTTTTAATAAAACATACAGTTACAGCAAGTAGCTCTCAACGCTAGACACATTGTCTTAAGGCACTTCTCACACAACCCATATTAATCCAGGCCAAAATTCCAGATAAACACTGAGTTTTTAAAAGCACAGATGTACTTACTCATAAACTATTCTGCTACTCAAGACATCTTTGTTTCATTCCCAGAGGTGGGTTCAAGGAGTTCTTCCTCCAGAATTCTACAGATCTCTCATTAAAACAGAAGTAGTACTTGGAAAGCATTTTGTTGATGTTTTCAAGCAAGCTGGAATGCTAGTTTGTGACAACACATTAAGGCGTGCTTTCCAAGTACAGCAACACTGCATATTTCTACTCATAGGCAAGACTGCAAAAAAAAATTCTAGAAGGTCTCTTCCACCAAGTAAAGTTTTCAGTATTTCTGCCTCTGCTCTTTCAAAGCAGTGTAACACTGTGGTCACGCAGCTACAGCAACCTTTCACTCCCTCCTACCAGCAACGT
Organism: Empidonax traillii; assembly: GCF_003031625.1. Taxonomy (NCBI): domain Eukaryota; kingdom Metazoa; phylum Chordata; class Aves; order Passeriformes; family Tyrannidae; genus Empidonax; species Empidonax traillii. The sequence goes on along the minus strand of NW_020955980.1, from coordinate 272,159 downwards.
GAAAACAATCCCTGAGCTGGACACACAACCCCCAAATATGATATGTGGAAAAACTGCCTTTAGACATGCTGAACTGCCTCATCTGTTTGAACAAGCTGCAGTAGATCTTCACAATCAATAATTCTTCTCAATACACAATGCTATAAAAAGTGACTGATGCCTCTCCATTTTCCCTATTTCAGGAAATGATCAGTTATAAGCAGAAATGTTGTTACAGGTTGAAAACACATTTTGACAATGTGTCAAGTACTGTTCTTGGGTTAAGACATGTAACCTGTTATGTATGCCACTGCTAGTCCGGGATGGAGTTTGAACTACTTTCCAACATCTCTGCATCTAGACATGAGGAGGCTCAACCCTGCAGTACTAGTGAAATAGAGACTCCAAACCACAGTGACTAAGTAATTTTCAAGCTGTGTTTGAAATCAATGCTGTTTGCATTTCACACAGAAATATGGGACTAACATTAAACACATTCTTCAACCTCATCCCTTGATTTATATTCATTTTATTATAAAACAAATACAAACCGAATAGTTTTTACAGAAGTATGTAAAAAAGTCTAGTACTGAGTCGATAGGGTCTGCCCAGAAGTTTCACAGTAGCACCAACCCAGAAGTCAGTTTTACAGAGAGGAAAAAGTACAAGAACCTTAAGGATGCCTTCTAATCAAGGTTGTAGAGAGGAAACAGAACGACCAGATATTCTCAGGTAGACAGGATTGTGCCTGTTCATGAATTTCTTCAGCATCTGGAACCTTTTCACCTGAGCTTTGCAGCCTTGGTGTGATACATGTTTAAAGTACTTGCAATCTGAGGGAAAAAACAAACTGTAAGTTATACCATGATACAAGCAAATACAAAATGCTCTCATTATTTAAATAACATGCAAACATCTAAGAAACTTTTCATTACTTGAAGGTATTAAAATCCAAGACATACACATTAGAGACATAACTGTAGCAGTAAATAATCTATCCTCACTTAACCCAGAAAACATTACATGTATACAAATTATGCTGTCTTGCAAAACATTTTTTTCTCTCTTAAATTTTTGATCTGCAAATAGATCACAAAGCAAATTTTCAAGGGTGTAAAGCAGCACTGATATCACACATTTTATCAAGACACAATGCTATATATGTATATATATACTTATTACTTACTTTATATATATATGTATATATATATATACATCATATATTAGGCTCACACTGAAACCATTAAGCACTAAAACTTCATTCAACAAAATCAGAACTGCAACAACTTTTTTAGCCAGCTGGAAATAAAAGCTGCAAGACATTTGATAACATACTACTGAAAGCCAAAAAAAAAAAAACCAAAAAACAAAAAACCAAAAAACTCCAACTTTCAATCTGAGAAGTTGTTTTATTAAGTCCAGAGGATGAAGTTATAGAAAAGCTGACAACAAACAAGTTGACAATCAGAAGTCCAAACCAGTGTACGAGCAATGGTCTCCATGCCATATTCCCATTCTCAATTTAGCAACTGATTCTTGGCCTGATCCTCCACTCGGTTTTGGCAGCATTCCAAACAATGCTACTGAAGAGGTAAAGATCTTCCTCTTCTTACCAAACTGCTAATGGTTTTCACTCAAGACCCTCCATCCTCCTCTTTCCTGCACTACAACACCCCCATGGTCCTTGATGTCCTTTTAATGTCTCACAACATTCCCTCAGGAGTGTGTTGTGCATTTGTGAAATTGTGGTTTGAGGGTACAACAAGATAAACAGTATTGTGCCTGCTCAACGGGGCCAGATAAAACAGAATTCTAAACCAGGATAAGACAAGTTATGCAAAATATGCCTCATTGTTAAATAGCAAACCAATTTAAACATCTGTCATGTTTAGCCGCAAAGACAAGGATATTTCCTAGAAGGAAGAAATTGCATTTCTTTCAAGGAGCAGAACAGCTGCACCCCATCTTATTAGGGCTAGAACTAGACAGTATTTCTGTCCTGTGTAGTGAAAAGGAAAAAACACGTAGTATTACCCTTTCCCAGTAAAATTCCAGCCACCAGAGCTTTTTCATATGAAAGGCTTTTATTTTCCTGCCAGTTCCTTTTTGCCAAGTACCGGCTAAAATGGAAGGCTGGCCACCAGTCCTTCCTGGAGCTCCACTCTTGCTTGATCCAGTCAAGATGCTTCTCAGCGCTGCAAAAAGGTTAAACAAGTTACAGAAAAGCTTAAATTGTGATGAAAAGGTTATGAGGAGACAATGACACTTATAACCAGCTTGCTACAAGTCTCCTAAATTCCTAACACAGACACACCAACTTTATACTGAGACTGAAACACTAATCTAAACAGAAATAAGCTATTTTTTTTTAAATCCCTGGCAACCCTCCTGAGGCAGGAGGTGAACTTCAGCAGTCTTATTTAGATTTGGCAATAATACAAATTATGGTGTAAAATGAAGCAAGCCTTTGACTTCCATGCCAGTTTGTCAATAGTAGTTTGGAAATTTCTTCAAGTTTGTCAACAAATTAGTAGTATGAAGGGGTGGGTTTGTTTTTAGGGTAAGTTTGCATACTCAAAGTCTAACTTATCCCAAACAGTTATTACTGTTATGCAATAACACCCTTTAAAAAGAATCACAGAATATGCTGAGTTGGAAGGGACCCACGATGATCAGAGTCCAACTCTAAACTGAGCATTTCAGAAGCAAAAACTCCTTCCAGTCCATCAAGGGAGCCCACAAGGAAGCTGGAGAGGTTTTTGCAAGGGCGTGTAGTGACAGGACAAGGAGGAATAGCTTCAAACTGAGAGAGGACAGGTTTAGAACAGATATTAGGAGAAATTTTTCACTCTGAGGGTGGTGAGGCACTGGAACATGTTGCACAGAGTTGTGGATGCCTCATCCCTGGAAGTGTTCAAGGCCAGGTTGGATGGGGCTTGAGCAACCTGGTCTCCTGAAAGGTGTCCCTGCCCATGGCAGGGGAGTTGGAACTAGGCAGTCTTTATGGTCCCTTCCCAAACTATTCCAGGATTCTATAAAACTATCTGCAACAGGGAAGCAACATTCTCATAAAATGAGCAAGATGCCCACAATATTTCAAGATACTCTGAAGCTGTGTATGCAAAAAACCAAAAATGAAGGCAAAGTTAGAGTATCATATTACTTTATTAATTCTGTACAACAACACTCCTAGCTCTAATCCACTAGCTTCTGATCTTGACAGCAGACGCTGTGTAGGTAGAGGTGGCAACAAAACAGTAGAATGGGTCAAATTCAGTGCCAAATTAATTTAATGTACATATATAGGGCTTGAAACACACAACAACCTGTTTGTTGGGTAAAATAAAGTCTAGACCTTGGAGGCCTTCTGGGTGCAGATTGTCAGAGATGGTTTCTTCTGAAATCGGAGGCCATGTCTGTCAGAGTTGTCAAAGACATCAATCCCCAGGCATGTTGGCTCAGATTTTAACAATACACCCACCAGCTGCACCCTGTAAATTACCACCATCACACAACCCACCAATCCGCAGTTACCAGCCATGCCCCTGGTACAGCCCAGCAGTTCTCAAACCAGCTTCAAACAATGCACATGTAAGAACAGAACAGAACAAACAACAATTTTCCTGCCCCGAAAGAGGGAGATTAGTGATGGGCAGCAAACGCTACCCCAACCTCTGAATAATCCTTCCTGCATTAAGATGTAACCTAGTAAAACAAAACAAACCAAAACACCACAGCTTTTCTCAGGGAATGCAGTGCTGGAAATTTCGAATTCTCCTCAATACTTTCTTCTTCCCTCCCAACAAAAGCACACTGAAGTCAAGCTGTGCCACAGAACTCAGGCCAGGCAACTCTCCCCTTCACCAGCAGGAAGAGAAAGGCTACAGAGGGACACTGTGTCAACTGCCAAAGGCAGAGACTTGATACATTTGTTTTTAGCACATTGCATCAGAGATACTTACATTACAATTTGTTTCACCTGTCTTGCCAAGCAGCTCCATGCTTTTACATTTTCTTTCCAGCCAGCATAATCCAAGGCCGCAAAAATAACTTCTAGCCCCAGTCGACGTTTTTTTCTTTTCTCTGAAAAAAGGTGAGGCTGATTAATGAATTACTTAGATCAAGATGAACTCATTAGTAAGCAACAAGTGAAATACAGTTCTCCATCCTGTCTCCCCAAATGCTGCTACTGTTCCCATTACTGAGGGTGCCCCCCCATTGCTTTCTGCTGCTTCCAAGAGATGAAGTTAAGGAATACTTCCTGTCTCTAGAAAACAACTCACACCAGAGACACTCTGTCCCATCCTGCTCAAACACTGCTGACTCTAGAGAAACACGCACAACACTCATCACACACTGCCTGGCTTTTTCCAAAGCAAGTTGCTGTTTCCAAAGCTCACTAATCAGAGCCTCCAACTGGCACCTCTGTTCAATACCTTCTTCCCATAGGAAGGGCATACGGTGCCTCCGGAATACTTCAAATCCCAAGATGCCACCAAAAAAGTCAAACCTGGGACCAAAATGACTCAAGTGGACATTTCACATAATTTGTTATGTGTCACCAGAGTTATTAAAACAATATTTGACCTATGACAGCAGGTATATAAGGAAAAAGTTATGTTTGTCTGCATAAATGTTTTCAAAAGATCAGGTTGTATTCATTAGCTATGAAAAGTTGGCAAATGTGTCACAAATGAACAGGAAAAGGGAGGTTCCAGCCAAATGGTCTTTTTTACCCCCTTCCAATGAAGAATCACAGAATGGCTGGGGTTGGAAGAGACCTTAAAGATCACCTAGTTCCAAACCCCCTGCCAGGACACCTTCCACTAGATCAGGTTGCTCAAAGCCCCATCCAACCCGGCCTCGAACACTTCCAGGGATTTGGCATCCACAGCTGCTCTGGGTAGCCTGATCCAGTGCCTCACCACCCTCACAGTCAAGAATTTCTTCTTTAAAACTTTTCAAAACATATCGTCTCTCAGTTTAAAGCCATTAACCCTTCTCATATTAGAAGGGAGAACAATCTTCATTCAGGGTCATTTCACAAATCTGTTGACCTGCTGGGACATATCAGGTCACAATAAGACAGCTTGGAATACAATTGATCAGCATGGAAAAAAGTCTCCATATTGGAAGACTTTTCTACCAGCTCTAAGATAAAGTTCTCTTGATTAATCCATATCAATGAACTAAATAACAGATCTATCTCAATTCCTCTAGAAGAAAAAGAATAAATAAATAAATAAATCAGAGACCCCCAAAAGTGAACGGAGACTCTGGAATTCAGAGCAGAGAGAGTACCTAAAAAAAAATAAAATTATTTTTGAGATCCTGGCTGTGCCTTACAACAGTTTGCCTTGATCAGCCTTTAAAATGAGAAAGGCATTTGTTTACACAAGTTTGTAAATACCTGCTCACACATTTAGCTTAAAGGTTTCTGTGATTGGAAAGATGGGATTTGGGTTGTTTTTTTGGTATTTTTTTCTTAACAAACAAAACTACTTTAAAAAGCTGAAAGAGGGTGCAAGATAATCTAGAATAATATTCTGAAATTAACATAGATGAAAAGAGAAAAGGTAGACTTACTTGATTTTTGAAGCATGGTATTAAAGTCTATCATAAGTTCATGAGACGGAACAATATCATGCAAGATCTGAAAAATAAAAGGCAAAACCCAGACACATTGTTTTAATGTGAAAACTTTTGAACACTTCTACCTGAACAAGAGAAGCACAAGCTTGAGAATTCTGGGTGACTAATTCAGAAAATTAAGCAATTTAGTACCTTTACTGCCTTGGTGTAAAGAACGAGTGTCTAGGTCCATTCTGCACATCTGTGACACTACTCTGAGACACAATCAATGAAATACCTTGAGAGCTGCTAAAAAAAACACTGCATGTGGCAAATACAACATGGATTGAAGCCCAAATCCAGAAGGCAATGTCATTTTCTTCCCAGGCCAGTCCCAGCTGCCCTGTCCACTGCTCTGTACATTGGATCAGTGTCTGGACGTATTAAACCGGTTCTTTGATTCATCACTATTTTGTAAGAGATTGGTGTCTAAAGCCACTGCTAAAAAAAGCCCTGAGAAGACGGAATTGTATACATATACCCTAAAGTTTAAAAGCCTAAACTTTATAAAGCTGTTTTTAAACACCACCTGCACTAACGAAAGCGCATTAGTGCCATCAAGAGGCAACACAAACTGCAAAACGTTTGCAAGCAGCACGAAGATCAAGGAGTGTGGGCAAGGAAAGTACAAATTTAGGAGCAACTGTACAAAAGCTTAGTCAAGCAAGGCCTTGCCTGCCAACAACCAGCAGATATTGACTTTTATTTTAGCCTTAATGCACAGCTCATCAAAAACAAGCAGAGAAACTAATTGCTAGACAGGATCAATATGTGAAAGAGCAAGCATTTAATAATTTCTACAATATTGTGAAGGTCAAACTTTAACAGAAATCAATGCTTGTTATGTACAAGACTGCTGATACAGACTTGTAGGCCCAAGCCAATATTTTCTCTGAGCTTGCTCATTGACTTCAAGAAGTGATATGATGTATCAGTTAAAGGCAAAGCAAGAACTGGAATTCCAAGGCAGTAAAGGATACTGCTCCTTCCTCGAACTTCCCTCTAACCCTCTGCTTCCCAAAAAGGATACAACAGGGTAAATAATGTTTCAGAGTTCAAGGGAACCAAAGCGTCAGAGCACCACCCAACACGAATGACACAGACTGTATCTCCCATGGAACACGCACCTTCAGTGCAGAGATGAGCGACTTCTTTGACTCGCCCTGTCTCTTCAGGAACTGGTAGAGGTAAACATGAGCATTGGGATTGGCAGGAAACTTTGAGTTGTAGGCATATTCATTCAGTACTTGGCAGGCTTCATTATGGTCTCCATAGAATTCCAACATCTAGGAAAAGTTAAGCCTGTCATTAATTTGCCAGATATATGCAATCAAACTCCTGCAACTAATTTTGGACTGCCACAGAACTATCCAACAGCAAAATTTGTATCTAAGAGTGCAGTATATTAGGTAAGATTAAGAACAGTGTATTTTCATTTTACTGACTGCTCTCATGACAGAGACACAGAAGTTCATACACAGAAGCTACTACATAAGAAAATTCCTTAACACTTCATTGTGAAGGAATTACTAGCACTTGCTCTCTGGAAAGAGAGCCTGCCATGTCTTTAAAAGAGAGAACTTGGCGGATGACAGCACCAAGGAAAATTCCCTAAGATGTGCTTAGAGAAGTCAGAGCTTATCAGCATTGACAAAGAGTAAATAATTCCAAAGAGATTTTAAGGTTAACTTCATTTCTTAGTTACAAATTCTAAGCAGATTTTTAAAAAACCCAAAACAAAACATAGAGGGGCTGCATGTTTGGCGCCTCTAACATTTAATGCATCCAGAAAAAAAACACTGCCCTGCCAAAAAACAGAGACCTTGTTTTCAAGAATTCAAACAAAAGCAGCTATGCTCTAATTTCTGTAGCACCATAAAATAAAATATGCAAGCTGTTTGTCTATTTCTTTCTCTTGACAATGCACAGATAAAGTCATTTTGTACTCTGTGCAGGCTCTGCAGTTCTACCAGGAGTAAACTGTGTTCTATATCAAAGCCAGTGACACATACATACAAATGTGGTCCTTTTATTTAAAATACTTTGTTTTCACCCCCACACACATAAAAAAGCTGCAGACAGGCATCTTAATGAAAGTTAGGCAAAAGAAATACACGTGTGAAACACGCCCTTACGTCCACATAGCATTTCACAAAGAGATCCCAGACTCCGGGTATTTTAATAATCTCCTTTAAGTTCACTGCTGCCTTCCGAAAGCAACTGTGCATTTCCTGTTCAACAGACAAGTCTGCAAATCCATCCACACCTACCAAAACACCAAAGAATGCCACAAAGTTAGTTAAACAGGGACTCCAGTCAGAGAGCTTCTAAGATGCCTCAGAAATTTTCACTGCTCTTCAATCAAATTTATTACCCTGCAATTTCGACTTATGGAGCACAATGAGCAGCACTCCAAGACTCAAAGATGCTGTCAGCACAAAGTCCATTAACCGAATCCAACACTTAGTTTTCACAGAATCAAGTAGAGATCCAATCTAACTGATAATACATAGGTATACACAGAATTAGATGTGACACACTTGTAGCAACTTAAGTATCTTTAAATAAATGGGAGTTCAAACACAAGTTTTGAGGGCTTTGCTATCACTCAAAATTTGAGCAGCAATCAAGCAGTTGCACACCCATTAACACACTGCTTTAAGTTTTATTTCATGCTGTCTGGATATAAGAGATGTGATTCAGGGGGAGACAAAAGTTTTGGAACAGCCTTCGAGGGCACTTCAGAAAGATGTGGGTCAGTGTGCCATTCTGGCACCACCATCACTGCAGATACAGAATTACATACCAGCCACACCATCAAATGTTGAAGGAAAAGGTGTCATTGCAAACCCTGGCGTCTGCACAAGCCAGCAAGCTGAAGTCTACATCTCAATCCAAAAAACACTTACCATGCTCTAAAAGGATGTTCTTCTGCTTAGACCAGTTATAGTAGTCCAGCAGTCCCCTGTAAGCCTGAATCAGTTTCATTTCTTTATCCTGAATGGCTGTTTGTTCTCCAAACCTCCAGCTTTCTGCCAGGGACAGGTTTTGGTAAGCTTCATCTATTTGCCCATTACAAAGGAGATGAAAGACATGCTCCAAGCAGACCTGCAATTCAAACAGTCCAAACCACAGCATTTCACACCTCCAACTGAGAGATTTTCGGCAATACAGGTGTAGCAAAAGAGACTTCCTGACATGCACAAAAAAAATATTGCCAACACAGTTAATAAAGTATTTTAATCAGAAATTAAAGTATTATTTTATCCAAAAAGTATCTTTACAAAGAATTTTGGAGAAAAAAGAAAGAATGGGAGATTACAAGTGTCACTGTGGGGAGGGAGATAAGCCAAGAACCTATGTATTTTTTTCTGTCTAAAGATGCTGGAGAAACATTAATAATTAAAAGCATATCTGATATGCAAAGATACTTTCTGCCCCACGGGTTTCAAAAGCTTCAGTCTTTTCCCTTCCCAGGGATACCTTTTCAGGAAAAGGGCTGAAGCACTGGAAATCTGTGGGGCAAAAAGCCACCCATCAGGTGGAAGACACTCAGTGGCAGCAGAAAGCAGCTGTCTCACAAACCTGCTTGTTTTTAACAGGTGCTGTACCTTGTCTCAGATCTAATAATGATGTGAGGAAATCCAGTTGGATTGCATCTGATAATTTTTCATTTGTCTACCCAACTGCACAGTACCTGAAAGAGGGATGTCCTACCACCCTATCGTGTTGATTAGGCACTGGATCAAAGACTAAAGCTCCACTTAACTCTAGCAAACTCTTGTACAGAACTTCCCTTGAAGACCTTTAACAACACAATGAAAGACAGAAGCACCACCCCAAGTAAGAAACAGCCCAAGGAAACCAAGACAGTATAGGTTTGAATGAACCACCCCAGGAAAAAACCCTACAGCTGAGTGACACAGATGTGCACAGTGTGCTGTTGTACAGTCAGATCAGCTACTCAAGAAGTGAGATGGTAACGATGGCAACATTTAAGTACAGGTGTTTAGCCAGGAGCACAGTGGTCAAATTTAGGATGGAAACAAAACTTGGCAGGTGTTAACCTGTAATTAGAATGTCAGTGGGGCATGCATGAAAACTAATTCAAATTGGAAGCCTAATTAAAGGGTCTAGGCACTTCTAAGAACTGACAATATGCATCTGTGATCAAATATAGAGACCAAAGGAGATAAGGTGAGGTATAAAATAATATTAAACTATCATGCAATTGGTAACTCAAATTTATTATCTTTTTCTTCTTTTGGACTAATGTTGGTAATATATTTCAAAAGAGAGGCTCAGAAACTAATATTCAATAAGTGTTTGGGTAAATGTGGAAAATCATCAAGACTGCTTTAAGTACACTCACCTTCAAATACCTTTTTACTCCTAAAGTTTTCATCTGTTCCATGAAACAGTTGAACTCTTTCATGTTGCTATTGGAATGATGGTACAAAATTTCAGTTCCTATTCTCCAAATCATCTACGGATGGGGAGCAAGAGATTCAAAAACAACCTTAGCACAAAAATGGCAACAGTCACCTTATACACTGTCTTATCAAACCTAGTTACTGTAGCACATAAAAAAAGGTACAGTTGAATTGTGAATTAAAAAATAATACTAAGTATTATCTACTGCTACAGTAACTTATATATTCATCTCGTAAGACTTTTACAATCATTCAGTGGGTGCTTCATAATTGCTCATTATAAATGCAGCACTCCAGCAAAGCTCATGAAAACTGCATTGTCAGAAGGTTCCTCTCTCCTGTCACTGAAAAATTATGTTCTCCTTTGACATGACCCCACTGAGACACAAGATATAGACAGCTCTTTGAACTTAGTAATAAAAATGATTTCCTATTAGATGTAGCTTCCCATCTACATGCACTTGTTTTCAAGGTCTGCAAGTTAGCAATATTCAAGTACTCCATTTCTTTAAAAGCTCTGATCCCTTTCCTTCCACTTGCTTCCAACTCAGTACCTGCAAGGAGTTTTGCAAGTACTGGAAGGGTCAGTAACAACCTAAATAAGCCACTAACATTCAAACAGATTCTGACTGATGCCAGTGCTCGAGGCAAACCTGCTTTTCCAATTTAGAAGACTACTTTAAGCTGACTTTTCATAGATACACTCCTGATGGAATTAATTTGTAGCAAGCTAAGTTTTCATCTCTTGTGCTGAGAACCTGTCTTTAAAAAAAAAACAACATCACCAAAACAAACAAGAAATCCCCACACTAAACCCAACACAACCCCATAAAACCAGCCTGCAAGCCCAAAGAACTTTTCAGGACTGCTGAGTGCCCTGTCAGGAAAAACACTGCAGATTCTCAGCACCCCTGAAAGCGAGATCTCAGCAGAATCAAGCTCTGGTAAGATGGGTTAAACCCTCAGCAGAAGCATGTCTGTGCAGGGGCAGGCTTTTGGTGAGTAATTGGCCAGCATTTGCCTTGAGCACTTACAGTGAGGAGGTCGGGTGTACTTCCCGCAGCCTGTCTGCCACTCAACGTCTTTATTTCCTGGTCTAGTTTATGAAAGTTGCATAATTTTTCAGGTCTTACCTGCAATTCTTTTTTTTTTCTTTTTTTTTTTTAATTAAAAAAAAATCAAACCTGTGATTAGCTAGTGAAGACAAATGTTGGTCCTAAAGTGTTAGAGATTCTGCTTGCAAGCATTTTTTCAACAGCAAAAGAACCCAGATGAGGGACATGGACTTACCTCTGATGGACCGACTGGTTCTCTGGAATAGTCCTTCTCTAGTGACTCAACATAGAAGGTCAGAAACTCTGCAGCCCTTTTCCACTGCTTTTGTAGCATGGCATCCTGAATGTAACTTAGACATGCTTCCTTGCTTTTCTTGAAGTTCAGTTTGTGTTCATGGGAAGATGCTAAATAAACAAACAAACAAACAACAAAAAGATCAACTGAGCCCACAACTGTCACTTACTGAGATGACAATGTGCCCTCCATTTCAGTGTCTTTCTTATATGATCTTTCTTGGACACTATAGGAAGTGATCTTAAGCTCTGTGGTTTTGAAGATAAACACACGTACAAGTCCACAGTAAAGCAAAACTATGTGAAAAGCTGAAAATGTAAATTGTTATAAGTTAGTTTAAGAATTTAGACAACTCAGTTCCAATTAAAAGTTGATAAATTTATTAAGCAAGCGATAATAAAGCAAACAGCGCTGGGTGGTCTGGGGGGCCAGCGCCCCGCCAGAGACACACCAAACTTGTTTGAAAACTGGGCTTTTGTACTCTTTCAATATCAGTTGT
>NW_020955980.1:228562-260246 GCF_003031625.1 Empidonax traillii | reverse complement strand
ATCATCCCCACACTGAGGGCCTTTCTCTGTATCCACATGGCACAGAGAAATATATTTTCATTTATAATTTGTTCCCTGTTCCCGGCCGCAAAAGATTCCCTGGTGTTAGGTCCAGACAGGACCTTTCACCTTACAGACTCCACGGTACACCTAGAAGTTAGTAAATATACAGAAATAGTTTTTTTGTTAGTACCCCCCTTTTTATTTTAATTTGCTCGGAATAAAACCGGTGCCTTCACTTATCACAACATGAAATAGCATTTTCTACAAACAGCACACAGCTGTACACACTTAAAACAGTGAAGAGCCAATTATTTCACACTACTGCCCTACCAGTATTAGAAGCCCATGGTGCTTTGACAGCTCCACAGCACATTTTGTGATATTTTGGGGACAACTCTCTTCACTTACTAATCATCATGTAAGTTTGTGATGCCACTGTGCTGAAGATTTGCATACACCCATACAAACAGGCCATTCTAGTGCCAAAGGCTAAGCAATTCCCACAAGGATAAATGTAGATAATTATTCTCTTTTGAGTACAAAAGAGGCCATTTAGCCTTTTTACATGAATAGTGTTTCAACTTATGTTGAAACCAGCACTTAATTCTCATGTCTGTTTAAAAATGGCCCTACACCAATGCTCATCCATAAAAGCCTTCTGCAAGGCACATGAAGAGTTCACCAAGACACCTCCTGCCTGGATGCTGTAGGCAAAGGAATTACCTAACTTAGCCAGCATTTCAGTTATCACAGAATCACAGAACTGTTAGGGTTGGAAAGGATCTCTGGAGATTATCCAGTTCAACCCCCTTGCCAAGGCGGGGTCACCTCTAGCACATGACACGGGAACTCGCCCAGGTGGTTTTTGTATGTCTTCAGGGAGGGAGACTCCACAATCTCCCTAGGCAGCCTGTTCCAGTGCTCTGACACCGTCAATGTAAAGTTCTTCCTCATGTTGAGGTGGAACTTCTTGTGTTTTAGTTTATGGCCACTGCTTCTCATCCTGTCGCTGGGCACCACTGAAAAGAGTGTGGCACTGTCGTCTTGGTACCCGCCTTTGAGATATTTATATGCATTAATGTGATCCCCTCTCAGTCTTCTCTTCTCCAGCTCACAGACCCCTTATCATGTTTGTGGCTCTCTGCTGTGGCTCTCCCCAGCAGCTCCTTGTCATTCTTGCACTGAGGAGCCCCGAACTGGACACAGCACTGCAGATGTGCCTCATGAGGACCGAGAGGAGGGGCAGTATCACCTTCCTGGACCTGCTGGCCGTGTGCACTTCCTAAGGCACCCCAGGACATCACCTGGCCGCAAGGGCACACTGCCGGCTCATAAAACAACTAAGGCCATTTTCGAATCTCTTTCTCCCCGCTAACAAACGATCTGGAGAACAGGAGCTGAAATCTGGAGCCATCCTTCCCACCGCAGCACGAAGGAGCTCACAACAAGAGCCCGCGCAGCCAGCGCCGCCCTTACCCGGCTGGTGGGGGAGCGCCGGCAGGAAGGGCAGGTGCAGAGGAGGCTGCAAGGCGCTCCCTGCCGGGGGGCCGGGGCTCCTCGTCCTCCCCACTGAGGCCTCCTCATCCTCCTCGTCCTCCTCCTCCAGGAAGCTGTCCATGGCGCCGCGGGCAGCCTGGCACCTCCTCAGCTCATCCGCAGCGGGCGCCTCCCAACTCGTGGGGCAGGATCCGTGGGCCAAGCCGATCCCGGAGGATCAGCTCGGGCCGGGTGAGCAGCGGCCGGACCTCCCCCTCACACCGGCGATTCCCGTCAGGCGCGCGCGGCACCGGCGGGGCGATCCCGGCGGACACCCGCGTTCTTAGGGACGTGAAGCGGCTCTGCCGCCATGACGGAAGAGGAGGGTGGGGCACGGCTCTGCGCGTGCGCACCGGGAGAGCGGGGCATGGCTGCCGCCATGAGGGAAGGGGGCGTTCCGTGTGCCCCCGGCGGCTGGGGGAGGTGCGCTGTTCACTGCTTCCCTCTGCCTATAGAAGTGGGAAAATAGAGAGTGCTGGCCAAGGGTGAAGCAGGAGGGATGGGGAGCGGCACGGGAGGGTAGTGTGCAGTGGTGTGGCAGGGAGGCGTTTAGTTCTACACGTAGCACAAACAAAGCATTACTAAAGCCCTGACTTATGCACCGGTTACTCTTAAAGTGACTTAGCGAGGTCCTGTTGTCACTCTTTCCATTAGCTGTGTGATAAACTATATATATTTTAGAGGGATTGTTTTTGTTAAGCTTACTAACACTTCAGGCTATGGATGTGCGATTTCTATATGTATTTCTCTCATAGCTGTTAAGACTACATATATTTTAAAGGGATTGTTTTTTAAGCTTAGCAAAACTTCGTATGCATTATGCATCTCCCACATAACTGTGAAATGCTTCTAACAAACTGCCGTTTGTTCCCGAGGTTGATAATAAAAGGGGGGTAGTCTGACCCTGTAATTTACAGTACCCTGATAACACCATTTAAGCCGACAAGCTGGAGACACCGAGAAGTTTCCCCTTAACAAGGAGTCAAAAGTGACTTAGGAATATGATAAGCCTGGAAGGGGAGGAAAATACCTATTAAGTGCGCATGTTCCAAGCTGGGTTCATCTATCGGACACTGAGGAAGAGTAGAAATCTTCCTCGCGAAGACCCCGGCCCACAAAGAAGCCCCCAGCCCACCGACGCCGGGAACACAGCCCAGGAACATGTATGGGAAAAACTTTGCAACTGAGCATGTGCAAAGAGCACATGCCCCGGACTATGTATGAATAAGAACCTAAGTACTGAGCCTGTCTGGACGGGAACCCAGAGGGTTCAAAAGGGGAATTTGAGAGCTCGAGGCGGGCGAGCTGTGTGAGAACTTTCTTATGTTCTAACGCCCCCGCCCCTCCCCCCCCGGCGCGCCGTAATTGTTCATCTACCGCTTACTAATAAATTGGCTTGTTATTTTACATTAGTCTTTTCAATTTCTTTAAACCATCGCTGGTAACTTATAACAAGCTGTGTTGCTGCTTTTCTGGTAGCTTGTAATTCGTCATGTTCTACAGAAGCAAAGGACTCCCAGTCAAAATCCTGTGCATTGTAGAGCAACACTGTTGCCTGTGCCCCTACAGAGTACCTGGATTCTGGGAATCTGCCTCAACCACAGATTCTGGTTTGTACAAGTTTGTACTGGGACTTGTTTCTTTAAACCCCTCGTGGCAACTGAATTTTTTGTGGACTGTTTTTGATGTGGGTAAAGTCCAGCTTTCTGTGTATGATTTTACAGAGTTTTTTTTCAGAACAGCTCTAAAATGGGAGAGTGTGTAAACAATCATCTGGCTCAGATTGAAGAATCATGTAATGCATGAACTGGTTCACCTGTGATCAATAATGTGTGTCAAGAAAACCGTACAAGGCAGAACACTTGTTTGCAGCATATAAACGCTGAACCTCAGTGCCATACCTTAATATGACATTTAATAAATCTGTGTAGGGATAACAGAAGTCTCCCTTTACTTTTCCTGTATTTTTAATCCTATGTTCTTCCAGTATACAACCAGCATTTCAGTTCATAAATATTTTGTATTATTAATTGATAATTAACTTACTGGACTAGTGATGATAAACTGTTATAGAGCACCACCTCTCTAAGACTGTCATTTTCTTTTACTGTCGTTTATAATTGCTACCCTCTGTGAGTATCTATCTCATTGATCCCTGGTGTTCCCCAAGTGTGATGGCACTTCCTACAACATTTCTGATCTTTTTTTCTGTCAGTTCCCTAATTTCAGTGTCCAGCTTACCCCACTTTATTTGTAAAAGTTTTCACGTTTGCATAGAAAGATGTTTACATTTGGCTTGTTATTTTTATTTTCCTGTGTCATACATGAGAGTCTTTTCAGATTCTTAGATAAGCTTAGCCAACTGATCTTGTTAGTGGGTATCAGTTATTTTAGTAGATATTTGAGTGCAGAATAGATAGGAGAACTTCTTTGTAACTGTAGATACACACAAAATGTTAGATTTCACATGTACAGTGGGGCTACTCTCATAGTTGAATACATCTCTTTCCAATATTGGGGTTGAAGACTGAAGGAAATTTTGCCTAAAATATCTAAATTGAACTAAGTAAAATATTTCTGGTTTGTGTCACACATTGGGGAAAGCTGGGTATGTTAATAAGTGGGTGTTCTTTTACTCTGAAATACTTGAAATGGTTGGGAATGCTGGACGGTTGCAGTGGTGATCTTGTGTATACATACCGGCTGCTCGATGCTCACTGTTGCACAATAAAGGCAATGACTTATGCAAGAACTATGTGATCTTGTTTTGTTTCACATCTCCCTTTCTTGCCCTTGTCTTTATGACCAGCAGATACCGTTACCTTTTATCTTGGTCTTTTAATAAAGATAAGCTTGATAACTTTGTACTCATGGAAAATTACTAAACAGCTTTTTCTTCACAAGAGATTGGACCTAAAGGTGTGGGCATTAGAACACAAGAAATATTAGTGTTGAGGGGAAAATGCTTGCCTTTCATTCATACAGTAATCATAAAATGTCTTGAATTCATCTACTTTTATACTGTAAATTGTGACAAAATTCACTTTTAGATTTTCTGAGTTAGGCTTTCCTAGAGCTTTTTATTAACCAATATCAGCGATGGCAAATAGGTATCACCTCATTTTATAGGAAGTGAACCACAAAAATGTCAAAAAAATTACAGGGTGGGCTACAGCCACGATAATGCACTAGGCATGGAGAACATATATAGGCACTGGGTGAATGAATCATTGCATTCCTGTAGCATGTGGATCCTCAGGATGGACAGGCAGGATGTCCAAGGTCGACAAAGAGGTACCAACAATTCATTGCAGCACTAAGGAAGACACCTGTTTCTACCTTGATACTTTTTCATAGTGTGAGTAATATATTAAACTGCTCAAGATGGAGGCTGAAAATTAAGTGCTTACACATTTTTCAGAGATTACATAGCAGTAACTAAACTTGGATCTCAGGCCCTGTATGATGGAGAAATGAGAGTGTATACAGCAAAAAATCAACAGTCATGAGGATGGGATAGGAACACATGCAATTAGTAGTGGTGATGGCTAACTCTGGAGATGTAACATTTAGAAGGACTCTTAAAAAAAGCCCTCTGCTGCCCAGAGTTGTCCTTTGACACTCACCTAAAAAAAGAAAAAAAAGAAAAAAAAAAAGAAAAAAAAAAAAAAAACCAGCAGGATCATTCACCTTGACTATGAGTTCAGCTTAGTGTCTGTTCATTTTGGGAGCCGCTTCAGAATTTGCCCTTTGGAAAGTTAAAAAAAAAAAAAAAAAAATTAACCAGCAAGAGGACTCTCTTACATTACCTGTCCCTTCTTGGCTGTGTCTTTTAATCTCTTCGTCCACTCAGAGCTGTGCTGATTGACATGAGACTGAAAAAAAGGAGGGATAAAAAGTTTTGGGTTTTCAGCTGTACGTTAGCATTGTCACTTCTTGCTGTCATCCTGCTATTTTAGATTGCTAAAGCAAAATGAAAGTGATGGATGTGAAGAAAAGGGAATGGTAACTGAAACCATTCTGGAATTCTGTGATTTCATAGTTCTCTTCTGCTCTCCCCCATGGAGCTGTGCAGCTTTCCTTCACCAGGAGTGCTTCTGACATGACAACTTCCATTCAAAGCGGAAGACTGTAAAGGCCAGAGAACAGCAAGTTCAAGCCTGTATAACCAGTTGAATTCATATTGTTGGTGATTACGGTTCTAAAAATCTTCCTTTCTTTCTTTTACCATCACAGCATAATTCCAGGATTGTGAAATGTGTAAAGGTAATTTTGATGAGAGGACTTTGGAACACCAGAGTATTGTTTTCTCATTAACTACTCACTGTTTTGGTGCTACTGTGTATATAATAAGCCAAATTCTTCTGCTCTCAAAACTTTGGAACATGGTGGGATTTTGGGATCATCCCAAATGTATCAGACTTGATGATCCTTGTGGGTCCCTTTCAACTCAAGATATTCTGATTCTGCCAGGGCAGGCACAGATGTACGCAAGCTTTCTGTCTGCAAGTGGAAGCTGCAGTTACAGAAGGGCAACGATGGGCCTGGTGTGAAACCCTGACTTTCCCCAGTGGAACCGCGGCTGAGTGAGTTCCGACTCCCGCCTTCACCGCAGCTGTAACCTCAGACTCTCAGAGGTCACCGACGGAGGTGACGGCTGCTCTTCCCCAGCGGAGATGAGAACTGCTCGGCGGGGCAGCCAGAGGGATGTTCGGGTCTGGGGTATCCTAAGAGGGGCCAACTTCATCCTTCCTGCACTGCGGCCAGGCCGCTGCGCCGCTCGCTATTCCAGCGATCCTCTACTAGAGAGACCCGCTATTAGTAAGCCCAAATAAGAGGCAGGACCTTCCCTCTTCTCTCCCCTGCGGAGCGAGCCTGAAAAAGAGCCTGACTCCTGCCGGGCGCGGCGGCAGGGATCAGGACGGGGATGGGGCTGCCGCCGACAGATAGGGAGGGTCCATGCGCTGTCCTCCTCTTCCCGCGGCGGCGGCGGGGCTGCGTTCGTCCCTCCCCCGCCACATCGCCCTCCCGCCGGCGTTGCTGACGTGTCTGCTCCCTCCCTCTCTTCTCCGTCCCTCCTTCCCTGCCGGCGCCTGCCGACATGGCCGCAGCCCCGCCGCCGGACCCGCGGCTGCTGTTCGCCCTGCTGCTGCTGCTGCCCCCGCCGCCTCTGCGCTACTGCTCCGCCGCCGCCGGCGGGCCCGACCTGGGCCGCCGCTTCGCCGAGCGCAAGCGCTGCGCCGACCCCGAGTGCAGCAGTGAGTGGGGGCGGCAGGGGAAGGCGGTGGTGGTGGTGGGCAAAGATGCCTCCCGGAGGCGCTTCCCAAAGCCCCCTTCCCCCACCTCCCTCCTGCCTTTGGCACGGAAACCGGGGAGGATCGGGAAAACGGGAACGCGGCGCCCACGCGCGCCTTTCCTCTCCCCTTGGCCAATTTTTCAGGTCCCCGCAGCTCCGTGGTTGTTTTTTTTTTTTTTTTTTTTTTTTTTTTTTTTTTTTTTTTTTTTTTTTTTTTTTTTTTTTTTTTTTTTTTTTTTTTTTTTTTTTTTTTTTGTTTTTGTTTTTTCCTTCCCTGCAAAGCCCTCTCGTGTTAAACCCGCTCTCTGGGTGTTCTCTGTGCGTGGGATAATTCCAGGACTTGATTCGCTGGGACGTGGATGTCATCTTTCTAACTAAACATTAATAATTAGCTTCATAGTGCCCCTCAGAAATGTAATTCTCCAGTGCTTCGTCAAAAGCTTGTCTTGATCAGAATACTTGCCTTTCTTCTTTTATAACTAAATATAACTATTTAGTTATATTTTAAACAGAATAGTTATAAATGTAACTATTTAGTTGTATTTTCTATAACTAACTTAATCTCTTATTTTAGCTATACTTTCACTTAATTTATCTCTTCACCCAATCTGGAAAAAATAGGAAAGCGGTGCTTGCGGGCAGGTCTTGTTTACTGCCAGTTGGCAAAGTCCCTTTTAACGAAACCGATGTATTATTATTATTATTATTATTATTTTAAGTAGTACGCTTCTCTTTGTTTTCTTTGGACAGTGTTAATGTGCCGAGGGAAGGCAATGCGGGATTTTAAAGGTCCAGATTGTCGCTTCGTAAATTTTAAGAAGGGAGAAGCGGTGTATGTATATTACAAACTAATAGGAAAATCAACGGAGCTTTGGGCTGGAAGTGTAAGTACTGTAAAGCGTTTCGTTTGCTTGCTCTTCTTGTGCTTTCTGTTGGCAATCTATTTTTCTTCCTTTTGCTTTGTAAGAGAATGCTTAGAGTTTTGAGTATGGCTAAATAACACAATAAATGCCGTTTTTTCTTGAGACCAGTGGGAAATGGGATGTGGTTGTGAAAAATAGGCAAAACTAATGTGTGGTAAAAACTGTTAGAAAACTGCTTTTGTGTTGGAAACCTCCCATTGCAGCACTGTAAGTGGTGGCCATGGGCCTGTCTGGAAGCTGAGCCTCCCTTCCCACCTAGGGAGGCTTGAGCCTGTGGCTGTTTTCCTAGGACGTGGTCTCATCCTGCTCTCTGTAATCCTGCTAAAGATCACTCCACGTACATGTTTTAATTGCTTTCTCTTCCTAATATTCATCTGCAGTTGGAGGAAAAAAAAAGGTAGCAAAACTAAAAAGGATTAAGGTAAATTTGATTTTTTTAAAAGGTCTGTCTCTCTCTCAACTGCACTGTAGCAGCTTGGAGAGTAGTGGCCTTGTCTGAGTCAGCATCTTTGGGCAATCTGAGAAGTTTCTGCTAACGGAAAAAGAACATCCCCATACTTGCAGTTATTTCATAGAAAACTCCTCTTGACTTTCATAAGCACCTTATTTGCCTGACAGAAACAGAACTGAGATACCCCAGAGGAAGAGCAGTTTTTGTGGGCTTCCCTTGAAAATGCTGGCAATCCAGAGGTTGCTTAAATCTAGTCCCTGTTGCCTCCTCCCCGTGTTTACCCTATAACCTTCTTTGTGTCCAGATTGTTTACTTCAACCTCCTTTCTTACTCTGATCTTCCCAAGAGATAGAAAGTTGTGCCAGTGGTCCAAGGTGCTCGAAATCACACCTGGGTGTTGACTGTGGGACTAGTGGTTTAGTGAAAATCAGGATGTATCACTTTCTGTAACCACTTCAGGCTGGGCGTGGACAGCCAAGCTCTCAGTAGGAGCTGAATCCAATTAGAACTATACAGAAGAGAGTAGAAAAACTGTAGCACATGGTTAAAGAAGAGTTTATAATTGTATCATGCTGGTAATTCCCTCCTGACGTGTACTGTACCATAAATAATCTGGTTAATTAGCTGGTACAGGTTTCCAGGGCTGCCGGTTCTTGAGACGCGGAGTAGCAGCGTGGGGCCAATTTTGCATCTTCTAACGAGGTGTAATGCAGGCTGCAAGATCAGACAGCAGGGTAAGGTAATTGCTGAGTTAATATTCAGTTGAATTATTCACTGATAGGAAGCTCATGCAACAGTTAGGTGTGTCTCCAAGTTAAAAGGATGTTTGCTTTGAGTTTAACGAGTAAAAGCCAAAGTTGGCAGGTCTGAAAGAATTGCAAAGCTTCATTTTATTTGTAGTCATTTTTCAACTGTGTTACGCTATTTTCAACGTTCCTTTTAGGGCTGTTGCTGACAGACTGATTTCTTTTAGTTGGTGGCTATAACCATTATTTCTTTTTTGCCCAGTTTGTCTGACTGCTGCTGCACTAATTGTACCACTGCAACAATCAGCATGGAAGCACTGCAGCGGGGTCAGAGGTGCCTGCCCTTGCATGTTGACTCTGCCCCTGTCCCTGACTCACAGATAGCGCTGGGGTTTCTCTCCTGCAGTGTGACTTCCCATGCCAGGTTTGGCTGGGCAGCTTGATTTATGCAGACCAGCCGTGCCTGCTGTGTGCACTCTTAAGAGCTAGGGGGAAGCTGCTCCTTGCTAATTAAAAACAGGCTACCCAGTGAGATCTGCCATCAAATGAATTCCAATGGAAGGCATTTTACCTTCTGCCACAGCCCTTTTGGGATCTCATCACGTCGCTTCACGTGGGCTTTGTGGGCATCCTTTGATCCCATGCATCTGCCCTGCTGCCTTTTTCCATTCCCCAAAGTTTTAGGGGGAAAGGATTTGTTAGGGGCTAAAAAAAACTTTGAAATCAAGGGATAACTGGGATTCTGATCTTCAGGTGCGGGCAGAGGTTAGAGGAATTGCGGGTATGAGAAGGTTCAACCAATGCAACCTTATTTCAAACAAGTTGTAAATACAGACTCTGATCTTGAAATCTATTTGGTGGAGCCATGGGAAATACAACAATATTTCTCACCTGAAGAGAGATGATCTGATAAGAAAAGGAGCCTTTCACCAAGGCTGAAAAATCTATAGCAGTTAGGTCTGGGCTTTATTTGCCTTTGCTTTCCTAATTCACTCCACCCTTTTCAAGCCATTGTTGATTATGTTTTTTATTGCTCTATGCTAGCGGACATGTTGCATTTTGATAAAATAGGTCCCTTATTTTGTGATCCCAGTCTTGTATACTTTATTGCTTACAGAGCACACACTATGCTCGTTGGGTATTTTGCAAGTGAAAAAATTCTGCAACCCAGTTGTATATTCTATACATTATACAGCATGCTGTTTTTAGCAGAGCTATCTAAACCTCATTAATAAAGCAAACCCAAATGCTTGGAAAATACTCTATGACCATTATTTAATAGTCATTTTACGTTGTGAATTTCATGAATACATCAAGTCTCCTCTTCAGCACCAACCTTGTGTTGCTTACTCCCTCAAGCTTTTACGTAGACTCTGCTATGCATTTCTCCTGCACTCTGCCCTCACTTTAGCAGGGTCCAGAACTCCTAGAGTAATTCAGGTAATTCCAAGTAAAAAACTGCTTTTTAACAAAACCTTTTTGTCAAATACACTTCAGGATTGTTATTTTATCTTATGGCAAAGGGATGAACTTTATGCCTGTGATTTAAGGTTGAGAAAACTTATGTTACAAGAAATGGACTTGTCTGCAGATTGTGGCTTTTTTGTATGGCTGCCTTTTGGTTTGTTTTTTTCTTTTGTTTGTTTGTTTTGAAATCTTGTACATAAGTTAGTAAAAAGGAAGACAGGAGGGGTAAATTTAAGGTAAGAGAGGAAGACAGAGTATGTTTGGAGGACCAGGAGGATCAGGGAAATTCTGTGTTTTCTTAACAATGCCAGCATTCAGCAAGGGCAAACTAAATGAGCTGATCTTTGCCCAGTAATGTTCTGCAGTTTTAGGTACCTATGATGCCTGTACTTTAGTGATGTGGGCTGCAAGACTAAAAACATTTGAACCTCTTCTTTCCCAGCTGTCTGTTTTCTGGTAGGTGGTGTGAAGGTCTGGCTTCTTGATCAGTGAATCTGCTGCAGCTGCCTGTCACACGTGGGCACTGGTGGGGACAGATGCTGCACACACAGCTACGTGTTTTGTCCGTTCACAACACTTTAGCTGGAGAGAGAGTGGAAATGAAAGATGCACCTTTTTTTCCCTTATTTACTTGGCATTCACAATGCCTTTCTTCTCATGTCTGTAGAGAGTGAAGAATGTTTCCTTTATTTGCACAATGAGGCATTTTTTTCCCTTAAAAGAGAGGACTTGTAGGGAGAGAAGCAGATGAAATTTTGGGCATGCAGATCCCATATGGCTCATAAACCACAGAAGTGGCAAACTGGGTCACTGCAGAGGACTTGTATGGTCAGCAGCTTGGACTGCAATAAATAAGTTTCCAATTGTGATGCCTGATTATAATGGGAGTCACAGAGATTAGCAAGAAGACTACTTTGAAGCTTCAGCTTTTGTTTTCAGAAGGATTGCTTAAAACTGGAATAGAAGTTTGGAGAGAAAAACAAGCCTATTTAGA
Organism: Empidonax traillii; assembly: GCF_003031625.1. NCBI lineage: Eukaryota > Metazoa > Chordata > Aves > Passeriformes > Tyrannidae > Empidonax > Empidonax traillii. The sequence goes on along the minus strand of NW_020955980.1, from coordinate 248,830 downwards.
GTAAAACTGTAGTATATCAAGCATTGATTTGACTTGGCAAAATTAATTTATCATTCCTGATAATTCCCAAAATAAACCTGTATACATTATCTATTTTCTCTACGAGACTGTATGTGTTTGCAAAAGGTGGGGAGGGAACAGTTTGTTTTTTTTAATATACTTGTTACTAACTTCAGAGATATCAACTGTGGAAGGCAAAATTTGAATGAGAAATAGTAAAGAAAGGAAGTCCTATAATACATCAGGCTTACTTTGCTTGCACATCAAAACAAACATCCCCCAAATTATTAGCATATATTATTTACTAGATACTAATTCCCTCTCTTCTTTTTTTTTTCTGTGCTGTTGTAAATCCAGAAAACTACAACTCAGGTTAACCTATTTCAGTGCAATCAGTTTAACAATACTTATATCTCTGTGTCCCTAATTGTTTTGATATAACTGGTTTCTTCTTAAATTTGATCTTTAGCTGAGTGCTCTTCCCAAACAAACTCTTCAAGAAAATGGGCAATTGTCATTTTCCTCCTATAACATATGACTGTGGAAATGACCAACATAATTTGTCCCCCTGGATATTTGACCTCCCGGTCATCTAGGAACTCTGTACTTTTTTAGGTGTGTCTAATTACCTGAATTATCTAATCTGTGTAGTGATAGCATGCTCTTAATATTGGCTTCTTGACAGCTGTTGTCAGAACTCCCAAGTGAGAGCATTACTGTGTAGATCTTATCCGGTGATTGATAAGAGAGATTCTTGTCTTCCACTGTTTGCCTTGGCTTAACACGTTGACTTGCTTGAAAATAACCATTTGTGACTGATTTTTGCTTGTCTTAGGCAGTGAAGAGCAACAGTGCATTTGCAGAGGGGGGCATATTTTTCACACAGGTTTTAAAAGGATTAGTACCTCAGGTACAATTTTGCATTTTCCTACAATCTGCTTTAAGAGTTTATTTTTTTCCTGTAAGTTACAAAGTGAGCATATTCTGGGCTATAATATTATGCATGAATGTAAATGTTATTAGTCGAAGATCCTCTTCTGCTTGCTGCTTGAGAAAATCCTCGAGGCATGTGTAGTGTCCCTGAGAGCACCCAATAGCAGTTACAGTACATGAGCCAGAATGCATGGGCTTCGCTCCCAACTCTCCTAATAATTTGTTATATGTCAGGCTTTAAAACACGAACAGTAAAACCCACCAACTTCACAAAGCTGCTGTGAAATGTACTAGAAAACCTCAATGAAAACTCTTGCATAAACAAGGTGTCACTGGTCTTTCATTCACTGTGTTAAACTTCATTTAGAATATTTCAGAGTCAGTTCAACATATTTGTTATTAGTGCCTGCAATTAGGATTTTTGACATGGTCGCATGATTTCTAAAGCTTCTTTATTGCTTTTTGTTTGCTTGTGTTTGTTTTTTGACAGGTTGGAAGTGATTTTGGATATTTTCCAAAGGATTTACTTGAAATAAATCATAATTATTCCGATGAGGAGCTAGAATTGCCAACAGATGTAAGTATTCTTTTTTTTTTCTTTTTTCAGTTGGGCTTCTTACTGTTTCCTAACCTCAGCATTCAGTAAAATCCCTGAGGAGGAGATGGGAATATCAGTGATTTTTAGTAACTTTCTGTTAGTAAGCAGCTACATATGTGCAAAGGTGCACATATATGTGGGGGGTGGAAGTTTGTGCAACTATGTACGTGGATGAGTGTGAAAGTATCAGGCCAAAATGTGGGCATTGTTCTTTCTTTTTTTTTTTAATGGTTTGGTTTTCTTCTAATGGAATGTGCTTGGATTGAACTCTAGAAGTGCCACTAGCTGGCTTGGGCATAGGTTGTTTGGTATGTATCCAAAATAGTTTCTTTTCCCAAACTTTCAAAGTTTAAAGTACTGTCAGAAACAAAGAAAACCTGATACGCTTAGGCCTTTGACTCTAGAATTGCTCCTTCAGCCCTTTCATGCATGAACAACTTTCATGCTCTAGTAGCTGGTAACTCCACAGCTGTGTGAGTAAGGCCTCTTTGAGGCTGCAGTGTTGGACAGAAAGTCAGTCGTACCCTGGGCTGAATCCAAAGCAGTTTGGCCAGCAGGTCAAAGGAGGTGATTCTGCCCCCTCTGCTCCACTCTGGTGAGACCACATCTGCTCTGGGGTCCCCAGCACAGGAAGCACATGGACCTGTTAGAGTGAGTCCAGAGGAGGCCACCAAGATGATTAGAGGGATGGAACACATCTCCTGTGAGGAAAGGCTCATAGAATTGGGTTTGTTCAGCCTGGAAAAAAGAAGACTTTGGGGTGACCTAATTGTGGCCTTGCAGTACCTGAAGGGAACCCACAAGAAAGCTGGAGAGAGACTATTCACAAGAGCATTTAGTGACAAGAGAAGAGGGAATGGCTTCAAACTGAGAGTAGGTTTAGATTAGGTACTAGGAAGAAATTCTTTACCGTGAGGGTGGTGAGGCACTGGCACAGCTTGCCCAGAGGAGTCGTGGATGTCCCATTCTTGGAAGTGTTCAAGGCCAGGTTGGATGGGACTTTAAGCAACTTGGTCTAGTGGAAGTTGTCCCTGCCCATGGCAGGAGAGTTGGAACTAAATGATCTTTAAGGTCCCTTCCAATCCAAACCATTCTATAAAATCATGTTAAGTGTCTTACACTGCTTCTATTTATTTTTCAGAAATTATGTGACAGGGAGCTCCTCCTGGGAGGACTTGGTCGTGTAAGGAAAGACCAGCTAAGAGATCGAGACAAACAAGCTTAGCAACATTTGTTTTCTTCTCTTAACTGCCATTCAGCAATAGACTTGTTCTTGATTCAGGATATGTGATGATGAGTAAAGTGTAATACTGTCAACTCTGTTGCTGACTTCCACTTTGTTCCTCGCTAGGAGGTCTCTGGCAGGGCAAAGCCAAATACTTCTTATTTAGGCTTTTGTGAGTCCTTGGACAAAACCTCCACCAATTTCAGAACTTTGGTTAAGGACGCAAGAGGTCAATTCTGCATGATTAATGTAATTTACTTCGCTGCTGCACCTTTCTCTAACTAGGAAAATTGATTTGGTCTCATCACTGTAATAAATAAAATAAATTTTTTTGACTACATATTGTTTTTCATTTCAGGAAACAGACTTCGTTTGCTTTGATGGCGGAAGGGATGACTTTGATAACTATAACGTGGATGAGCTTTTAAAGTCATTGCAAGAGACAACAGCAAGTGAAGGGGAAACTGAACTGAGTGATCCAGGGACAGAACCAGCTGAAGGAACTGAGAGGGATAAGGAGACTGAACAGGCTGGTAGAGTAATGTCCCCTGGTGCTTTGGAGACAGGCGAGCAGAGCACTGAAGAAGACAAGGAAAACCTTGTCTTGACACATGAAGTGGACAGTTCTCTTACAGAAGGAACTGAAAACACTGGGGAACACTCCAATGCCAATAGTCACAAAGAAAACTCTCAGGGAGACCAAATTGCACATGAGCACTTGAAAGGAATGCTACATGGGAAATTAAAAGGGCTAGAAAGTGAAAATACCAAAAACACTAGTATTCCTCAGGGTGAAATAAGTCAACTTGACCAAGAGAATGAAGCAGTCAATGCCTATACACTTTTAAACAGAGAGCTCTCTGTGAACTTGAAAACAAAATTTGGCTCAACTGCTGATGCTGTTGTATCAGATGATGAAGTGACTCGCCTTGTTACGTCACTGGAAGATGATTTAAATGACGATTTGAGCATTAATCCTCCTGACGCAGAGGAGGAGCCAGACTTTGACGATCAGTCTGCAGAAATCCCTTTGCTGTCTTTTACGGCAGAGGATGAAATCACATCCCCAGAGGATTTAGAAGACGATGGAAACGATGATGTTGAGTCACAAAACCATGAACCTGATGAAGATGCAAAGGGCGCTACAAAGCTAAATAACCAAAGAGACAATGAGGAGGAACCCAATTCAGATGCATTAATTCTCGAGGATGCCTTCAGTAGGAGCAAGAGGTCAGGTGACAGTGGAAGTGTGGACAGGTCCGAATCTGAACACACAAAAGAAAAACAGGATGACGTGGCGCTAATAAGTAAAAGAGGAGCACCAGCAACGGCTCAACCTGATGATCCCTCCAAAGAACTCCTTAGAAAGGAACCTGTAGGTTCCAGTGATCTGGATTCAAAAGAACAAACAAACAAAACTGAACAGTTTGAAGAGCAGCACACGGATGGAGCAGAGTCACATCCTGGAGTGCTGAAGAGTACAGCTGTGCCTGATCCTCCTGCTTTGCCTAGTCCAGAAGATGATCTGGAGTCCAAATCACTTGTGAAAAACAAGCAAGATGCTTTACAACCATCTGCTGATGGTATTGACAAAAGTCCCAAAAGAGTGCCACTTGCTCAAACAGAGAAAAGTGAGAAAAAGTTTGAGGGGGATACCTCAGGGGAGGTCTTGGAGAGCAATTTAAAGCACAAAAGGTCGTGGGACAAAACAAATGAGAAAGGAAGAGCTGAGAACAAGCCTTCTGTTGATGTTCCAGCCAAAACAGTGGAAGAGGTAAAAAATGCATCTCAAAATGACCTTGGAGATACTGACCTCTTGAGAGTCAAAGTGGAGCATGGAATGCCTGCAGTGGAGAAAGAACTTCTTGGACATGAAGATTTAAATCAAAGAGGGGAGACTGATCACAAAAATAAAAAATCTGCCTCTCCTAACAAAGAACTGGAAATGAAAAGCAGAAACATGAAAGAAACTCCTGCAGGGGAGGGAGAACCAAGCCATAGTGGAGCTGTTGAGCAACACAGGCCATGGGAAAATGAGACTGAGTATTCAGAGGCAAATGTGAATGAAGAACCTTCAAGAAATCCTGACAAGTTGCCAGTATTTGAAGAAAGCATTGAGAAAAGTTCCCCTGCAGAAAAATCAAAAAGCACTACACAGAATACTAATACAGAGACACTTACTCAGCAAGGAACTGCTCGTACTGAGGATGCAGATTCAGACGGAAATCTTGGCACAGATTTAGCTAAAGAAAGAACTCTAAGACCAGAATTGCAATCTGAAGAGCCACATGCTGAGGATGACCCTGACCTGAAACAAGAAGAGGATGAGCTGCTGGAAGATGAGAATGCAGCAAGTGCAAAGCTGTCACAAGTAAGGGCTGCAAATGTACAGGGTGATACACTAAGTGTTGAAAATACAAATCCTGAATTGGAAGGACTTAGTGAAGCTGTTTCAGGAACCCCAAATCCTACTTACAAAACAGGAGAGGACACAAACTCAGTTTCTAAGGAGGCTAAAAGAACAATCAGCATGCAAAATGCAAGCGAGACTGGGAAGAAAGATGTTGATGTACCAGTAAGAAGAGATGCTAAATTGGATGAGATGGAATATGTCATGGAAGATGATGAGGAGCCTTCTGAAACTGAGGAGCCATCGGCTGTGGAAGAAGATAATTTCCAATCTCCTGACACAGAAAACAGTGATGACTTTGACCAAAAGAAAGATCATCTCCCAGAGGGCATGTCACAAAAAGACTCAAAAGAGGTGCAAAATTTAGAGCATACGAGAAATGACCAACAGCAGTCTGCACATTTCCCCAGCCCTGCTGACAGCTCAGCAGCCACAAACGACACTGTAACAGACTTCAACGAGTCTGTGAAGCGGCTCACAATAATCAGAGATTTTCTGGATGAGAAGCGTGTGATGCGTCTGCAGAAGTACCTTGGGTTCCAAGAGGTGGTCAGGATAGAAGCCATGTTCCACGACATGAAGGTGGAGATGGAGCTTGCTCGTGAGGCAAGCCATAATAACGGAGATGTTGAGAAAGCCTTGGATCAGATACTTGAGTTTTCAGAATTGAACATTATGGATGTTGTAGGAAAAGTTCTGGATTCCAGAGTGGCAGAAAATAAAGAAGAGGTGGTGAAAGAGATGGATTTGTATGATGAGGAGAGTGCACTGATGGATGACATTCAAGAATTAATATATTCTTTACGGAGTAAATATTCATCTGCCAGTGAGAGTGTCCCACTTGCATCTATTCCAGAACTGGAAGATGACCAGCTGCACATTCAAGGTAGGATGTCAAATCAGTTAATAAACAGATGAAACGGAAGTAAAACCCTATCTCAGGCAACACTACGTAACCCAGAGAAGCCTTAAGAAGAGTGTGAGGGAGTAGAATTGAAAGAGGCCTTGTGAAATATTCTGGGATTTTGCTTATATTTCATGCATGTTTTCAGCATTGTGATGAGTGGCTCAGGGACAAATCCTGAGAGGAAATGTTGAGCTCAGCATGTCTGTTCTTATGGGCCAAGTTCTTTGTAAGATAAAGGGTATCCATGCATGGATATGGTTAGAAGTAGCCAGTCAGGACATGTCTGTATCTCCTTAGGAAACTGAGAGTCATATATACTAACATGCTGAATTTTCTGGAGGGTTTAGAACACTCTTTTTTCCCCTGAAGTAGTTAGCCCCTAATTGTGAGAGATCCAGTGATTAATGTGAAGTTGAGGTACTAAATCCCTGCATCTGAAATCTCTGGTGTCTCTATTGTATTTTTCCCCACATTGGTAAAAGAGCATGTTGGTAGAAACACTGAACAAAGAGATCTTTTGATGGGGGAAGAACCAGAGATACAGTCTGCTACAAACTTGCTGGTTTTTCTAATTACTGTGTAAGAGGTTAAGATACACTCTTGGCAAGTACAAGTAGTACATCTTGGGTATGTGATTTGTGAAAAGGTCATGAGTGATGAAAATATTTCACCTTGCACTGTTTCACTGCAAGGTCAGTGGTTGATATCTTGCATAAATTTCATAGAAACATTTAATTAACAACTGAAAGTTGATTGAGAATATATTGAAAGTGATACACAGGCAGAAATATTTAATAAGTGCCAAGAAAGACAGCTGTGGGTTAGAAATATACATTAGCTCAGTGCTTAATTCATTTCTCCTTGTCTGTCACAGATGTTGCAAAAGAGGCTGAATATGGCAGAGTTACCATCAGAAACCCAAATGCCATCGATGAGGACAATCAGGAATTTCAGCAGCTTGAAGATAAGAGGCCAGAGCAGCCTATTGAGAAGGAAGAGAAGGCTGTTAGTGTTCCACCTATGCATGAAGAGGCCAACTTCTCAGACAATGGAGAACCTGAAGAAGGTTATGACAGTGAAAGAGGATCGATCCTGGAAGATACTTCCTTTGGGTCAGTTGATTCAGAACAAAGTGCCAAGGAAGATATTGCTGCAGGTAACCATTTGGAATTGGGTTATTTTGTTCTTTTGCTCTTGAAGAGGTGCATGGTTGAATGTAATTTTAGGCAAATACCGGGGGGTTTTGCTAATATTTTTACTGTCCTTTGTTGTAATACTAATGGCTTTCCCTGATCCACAGCAGTCCCTCTAGTGGCAGTCCTGTGTCGTTAACTTAGCACAGCAATTTTTCTGTCATTTCTCAATTTAGGAGTAAGAAAAGAGCTTCTGTGAGTGTCATAGTTGGAGTTCTGTGCTTGGGCTAGTGGACTGTGTCTTGGGATGGTAGTGGATAAAGAGCAGGAATCGCAGGAAGCATACCATTATAGCCCAGGTTTCTTCCTTGCAGGGACTGACAGCCTTGTGTCATGTGCTGTAGACAGGACTGCCCATAGAATCATGTGCCCTCTCTTCTCACTCTTTTTAGCCTCTGTCTCAAGGCTGTATTACTTTCCAGGAAAGATGGTGTGTAGCTTTCCCCTCAGGCAGTTCAGTAATTTCTCTGTGTGTTGGAGGAGGAGCAATGTTTGACTCCCTTTGGCTGGGGCCTTATCCCTCTGCTGATCTGTGCTGACTCGTCATTGCACCAAGAAGGGATCCTATTACTGTCATCTTCCCTTGCTCTGTTTTGGCATGAAACTATCTTTGACTCTATTCTCGGTGCTAAGCTCGGCTTTGCTGTTCTGCATTCACCTCTGATTATGCTTAAAAAATCTGTCTCCAATGAGCATTTAGAAAAAGAATTCAGGCACATCTTGCCTAGCTTTTCTACGCTCCTGAGGTGCTGTACCATCCCCACAGCAAAGTGTTTTTGAGCAGCTTCTAAGATCTGCAGGAAAATCTAGATTGAATGGAAAGACACCTAATGAATTTTAAATGGCCTGTGGATAACTTACGTGGTGAAGCACTCAGATGCTCAGCTGTATTTCAGACCAACTTGCATTCCTTCCTAAGAGTGGTTAAATGTTTGCCAGGATTTCTTATGAGGACTGGTAGAAGTGCTGCAAAGTAACAGGGCGGACGCTGTTGAGCTGATGGTCACAGCAGCTGTTCTGTGGTCTAGCAACAGGCAGGTAGGTGGCTGTGGAATCTGCTGGCCTGGCCTGACTCCTGGCAGCAGCAGCAGCAGCAATGAAGAGAAGAGGCAGGAATCAGTTCAAGGTAGAGGTGTGAAGATGGTTTAAAGTTTATGCCATACTAACAGGGTACTGACAAGAGTTCAGGGAGCATTTGGACCGTGCTCTCAGGCACATGGTGTGATGCTTGGGGCTGTCCTGTGCAAGGCTAAGGGTTGGACTCCACGAGCCTTGAGGGTCCCTTCCAACCCAGGATATTCTGTGATTCTGTGGACAGTGCTGGAAACTAATGGGAAGGATAGGAAATGAAGAATGTGTTCTGCTCTGTTGCTGACTCGCAGCTGGAGGAGCTGTGGGTGGTCTGTCAGAGGCAGAGTGACGCTGCACAGCCGTGTCCCGCCCTGTAATGCCGCTTGTGGACTATGAGTGTTATTTTCTGAGGACTTTTCTGCCTCTTCGCTGTTCTTAATGGCATCCTGGCCTGCATCAAGAACAGTGTGGCCAGCAGGATGAGGGAAGTGATCCTTCCCCTGTACTCACCCTATGGTTGGTGAGGCCACACCTTGAGTATTGTGTCCAGTTCTGGGCCCCTCAATTCAGGAAAGACATTGAGGTGCTGGAGCAGGTCCGGAGAAGAGCAACGAGGCTGGTGAAGGGACTTGAGCACAAGTCCTGTGAGGAGAGGCTGAGGGAGCTGGGGTTGTTTGGTTTGGAGAAGAGGAGGCTCAGGGGTGACCTCATCACTCTCTGCCTGAGAGGAGGTGGTAGCCAAGTGGGGGTTGGTCTATTCTCCCAGACAATCAGCAGCAGGACAAGAGGGCACGGCTTAATCTCTGCCAGGGGAGGTTTAGGTTGGATATTAGAAAGAAGTTCTTTACAGAGAGAGTGATCAGGCATTGGAATGGCCTGCCCAGAGAGGTGGTGGATTCACCGTCCCTGGAGGTTTTTGAGACGAGGCTGGATGTGGCACTGAGTGCCATGATCTGGTAATCACAGTGGGGTTGGATCACGGGTTGGGCTTGATGATCTCGGAGGTCTCTTGCAACCCAGTTAATTCTATGATTTTATGATTCTATGATTTCCTCGGTGCCCTGGAGCCCCGGGGGCCATGACCCGCCCCTGCGGCGGCGGCGCGGGGTTGGCGGCGGGGCCTGCCCCGGCTGTCCCTTCGCTGAGGTGACGCCGCCCCTCCCTCTCTCCACCCCCAGCAGGTGCCGGCGCGGCCGAGGGCGCCTCCTGGCGGGCGGCGCGGGAGCTGCTGCGGCGGGTGAGTGTCGGCGGTGCGCGCAGTGACGCAACGGGGGGGGCGGGGCGGGGCAGCCGCGAGGGGACGGGGCCAGGCGGGCAGTGCGCGCGGCGGAGGAGGGAAGGGGAGGAGGGAAGAGCTGACGTGTGCCTGGTGCTTCGGGGCCGCCATGGATCCCGCGGCAGGCTGCGGGCGGCCGGCGGAGCTCCCGCCGGGGCGGCGGCTGCAGCAGGTGAGGGTGGCGGCGGGCGGGCTGTGAGGAGCGGCGGAGGGGTCTTGCCGACCCGGGCGGTGACACTGCCCCCCCCCGGAGCCAGGCGCGTCCCTGAGGGGGTCACCGTGGGGGGGTGCTGCGCGTCCCGTGCCCCCGCCCCGCACTGTGGAGTGATCCCGAGGTAGCGGAGGCGGCCGCTGACGCCCGGGATCCCTGCCGGGGTGGGAGAGCTCGCCCCTGGGCCGGGCTCTGCAGGGGCAGATGTTCGCCCTCCTTCTGGTCCCTCGTCGCTGTCGGCTGTGGAGAGGGTAGGGAGGGAGAAGGCAGCGGTTCCCGTGTGGGTCGCACAGTTTGTTCCCCGAGCGCCATGTCGTGTCACTATCGGCCCTGTAACCCGTACCAGGCACTCACACCTCCCCCAGGTGCTCTCTGGCCTCCAGGTAGAGGAGGAGGCACCTGGCATATGACCCTGTGGCCGGGGCAACAGCTGGGGAGAGATCTGAGCTATTTTCACTGGATTGCTACAGACGTAAAACTGTCCAGATGTAAAAATGTTTGGATTTTTTTTCCTATTTTTTTTCCCATCCTTATAGCTTTGTTTGGAAGCAAGTCAGATAGCTGCCAGTGGTGTGTAACACAAAATGTGAGCACCAGCAGACTTGTCACTGCCAGGTGTCCTCCTGATACTTGGAGTTTTTACTGAAACGTGGGCAGCGAGCTGCTCTGTGGTTTTCTTCATTTTCAGTTTTCACCAAAACTGCAAGAAAGCTCTAGATGGTTCTCTGGTTTTATGAGAGAGATAAAAGCACCTTGCAGACTGTTTATTTTGCCTGAGTATTTAATGAAAACATGCTCATAGCTGTCAATGCTGTCGGTTTTCAGTTGGTTGCCACCCTGCCTGAGGAAATGCGTCCTGGGCCTGATTTCCATGGACTTCCATGGGAGCCTGTTATTATGACTGCCTTAGTGGGAATTGTCACGTTTGCTGTTTTTTTCTGGAGAACCTGCCTTTCAGTGAGTATATGTCATGCTTACCTGCTGATGTTTCACTTACCGAGTGGTCCTTTGTATGGTTAAACTGTTTCAGTATTACTGGGCTCAAAGCAGTATGTGGTCTTTCATGGTTTTACTTTTTCTGTTTAGAGCATTAATGTGAACTAAACATTGGGCTGAATAGCTAAAGTAAGTTTGCTAAGAAGCATTTTCTTTAAGCTGTTAATTGAAGATCTCTTAGCACGACCTGATTTCAAAAACAAAACAGAGGCGTGTGATGTAAATAAAGGCAGCTGAGGAAAGGGTCAGCATATCTTTGAAATGAGAAGCCTTCCGTGTGCTTGAGCCTGTTGCTGACTACCTCCAAAACAAGCAGTTAATCCTTCCCCTCTTCATGTTGTCCAGCTGCTTGTAGGCACTGCATTTAGAAACCTAAAGCCCCGATATTAATTCTGACCGGAGAGCCCCTTCCCCACTCTTCTCCTCAGTCTGTGTTTGTCCTCTTTCCTACATGGATAATTTTCTTTGCAACAAAAACACCATCACCGCTCTCAAGTATAGCAGTGCATCTCCTTGGGAGCTGAGATGAGAATCAAATAGGCCAATTTCTTTTACAGCTGTCAAGTGCAGTCATTATATACTCTACAGAAATCTGTAGAATACTTTATATTTGCCTGAGAAAAATGAATTGAAACTAAATATTATCTGTAAACAATATTAGTAGTTTTTTCCCCTTGCTTGGTTTTGGTATTGAATACAGTGGCTCAGTTTCAAATGCAAAGCAGTGTAAGTAGAAAAGCATCAAAAAAACTTCTGAAATTCTTCTTTTTCTGCGTTAATTTTGAAACAAGCACCTGCCATGTAAACATACATTGCCTTAAGGGGATCAGAACTGGAATGCCAGTGTGGTTTGTGTTTGTTCAGGGCTGTGGTTTAATGCAAAATGGCTTCATTTTCTTTGCAAATTGGATATGGGCAGTTACCGCTATCCTTTTAGTGAGTGAGTAAACAGACGTTTACTAAGGCTCTGGGACAGGGCTTTAGCCTAGAAGCTTTTATTAGAAAACAACCTAAGCTCGTTTGTAGTGTTACTCAACACTTGTTGGCAGTGATAGATGCGTCTTCCATATGTTGCTTTAATCTGCATATAAGTGGTGGCTTTTTTCTATAGGGAAAATTAATAAAATTTTTCACCACTCTTTATGACTAATCTTTTTTTGTGTGTGTTCTCTTTCTTCTGTAGGTAAAGAGTAGAATATATCAAGGTAAGTTCCTCTCTGCTTTTCAGTGTAGTTGATGCTTGGACATGTAAAAGTTTTGACGATTGTTAGGTTGTTTTAGAGGACCAAGTATTCATCTTTACTCTGTTTCAAAGAGAATGCCAAGTCCAAGATTACGGTGTAAGCTTGGCCAGTAGATTAGTTGAATCTCAGAATTTAAATTTTGCTTTTGATAATGCTTTGATCAGGAGAAGCAGTGCAGCTCACACCTGCAAAACAAAGGGCAAGGAACAGCTCCACCTTGTTCGAAATAAATGTGAACCATGGGTCTTTACTGGTGTGCTTGGTTGTGGGGCAGTTTGGTTTGGTTTTTTGATTAGTAGTGGATCTACTTTTGCTTGCTGTTTCTTCTCAGAAAGCAGGAGCTAGTTCCTCTTGCCTTTTTGGATTGAGGGGATCCTGAGGCTGACTGCTGGGAAGTTGTAAAGAGACCCTCTTAATTGTAGACCTAAATATGCAGGTATTCCTGTGACTATACATTACTTCTTACAAGAGTATTTCTCCAGCTTCAGGTTTCCAAAATTAAAATGTACTGAGTGGGAAAAAAATTGGGTTAAAAGTAGGGTGATTGCTGAAATTCATAATTGAATACAAATTGAAAATATGGAAGAATTATCTTCACAGGAACTCTCTGCCTCTTCCTCACAAACCATACTATTTATCAGTCATTCCTCTCTAGTTTCACTGTGGTTATGCTGCAGTTTTCTGTACAGTTAATGCAGAATTAATGAGCTGAAAAAGTCCATCTTAGATCTGCGATTTCTGTAGTTCAGGAAAACCATTGGTACTGGTAGTGTAGAAATCACTTAGCACCACAGCCCACCCTAAACCAGTGAGGAGCGCAGATCTAATTCCACCCCCCAAATATTCTCCTGTGTGATGCTGTACAGAAACTACCGAAGCTAGGAACAAATAGATACTCTTTAATCTTGATAAAGGTCATATTATTAAAATATTTACCCTAAATAATAGTGTATTAACGGTGACAAAAATAAATTACATTTAGAGTCACAAAAATAAAGTCTATTATCCTCTCATAATGACAGTGTGAAATTGTGAGATGAAGCTAAGGAAAGGATTCCTGTCCCCCCTAAACTGCTGAGAGCTGTGTTATACCTTGGCAGTCACTTGCTGGCTGTCCTGTCCCCAGAGTGGGAAAGGCTCTCCCAGGACCCCTCGTGTGGGAGGGGAGGGAAGGAGGAGTAGCAGTTGCCATTGCACTCTGTGGGATGCAGTTGGAACATCCAGTGCTTCTTGTGCTGCAGGATTTGTTGTGAGGCAATTGGCGCTTGGGGCGTTCAGATACAGACAGAGGTGGCTTAGGACTTGAAAAATAACTACAATTGGTTGGGGCTTTTAATTAATTTGCAGTAAAGTAATTTAAATATGTTAATGATTTTTGGTGAATCCTAAGGGTTGGTTGGTGACTTGTTCAGGGGGAGAAGCAAATGCATGCCTAAAGACTGTTGCTTGGTCACAGCCTTTTTGAGGTCTAAGAATTCCAGTTCCTTGAGACTTACTGATGGTGCCTCTAGCCGACAGTCTCCTTTCTGTTCCCAGCAGGACCAGAACAGAACTTTCATCCTCTTGCCTTTGCTGACCAAACATTCAGCTCCAATGTAGCAGAAAGGTAGTTGGTGGGGGAGGTGTTGCGTCTCCCGGAGTGTCTGAGCAGCGTTCTGAGACTACTGTGAGGTCCTCACTGCTGGTTCTTCCCCTGAACGTACCTCATCGGTGCACAGCTAGCACCTTACTCTGCTCTGGGTTCTGTGACCAGCTCCTGTGAAGTGAACGCAAGTGTTTTTTGTCAGTGTTCAGTGCTTTACTATCTTATTTTCAGTCCTAACTCTAAATGGAAGCTGGAGGTGTAGAAAGGGCTAACTGCCAAGGAATTGGCACTATCCTGATTTATGCTTTTAAGTCATTATCTGAAAATATTCCCTAAAGTGGTAGTAATGATAGCTGATTTGTTTTTCCTCCAGTATATGAAGTACAGTTATTGTAAGCTTTCTTTTTCTTCCTAGTGACTGAAAAGCAACTTGCTGAAAAGATTAAAAACCTTCTGCAAGAAAAAACAGAAATCTTGGAAAAGTTGTCAGAATATGATCAAAAGGTATTGTCCTAAGTTCTTGTCCTTTGCTACCTGATTTTCTGTTATTGCTTTAGTGACACAGTCAATTCAACAGCTAATGTATTATTTTCTATTCTTGCTGAATATTATGCTGACAGTTTCCTCAGTTCTGTGTGGTTGTTTCTGTGCTTAGATAAAGGAAGCAAAGGAATCCATGAAAGTGGCCCAAGAACAAAAAGACATTCTCTCTGATGAAACTGCAGGGCTTAAGGTAAGAGACAGTTAACTCTCTCTGTACTGACAGCAGAAATATCAGTTAAAATAGTTTGCTTTATGTTGGTCTTTACCCTTTTTTTTTTTTTTTCTCTTAAGGACACTGTCAAAGAACTGGAAGAAGCAAAGCATCAACTAGACGACAAAGTGAAAAATCTGCACACAGTGCTTGAAACGGAGAGAAAGAAGAATGAGAAGAAACAGAACAAGGTTAGAGCAATCACGCTCATGTTTTGTATTGTTCTTAACTTAGTGTGCCCTAAAAGCTGGTCACAACCAGTTAGATAGCATTACAACAAGCAAGGTGAGCCACCTCAAAAAGAACTGAAATAAATTTCGTGTTCATCCCAAGCTTTAGCTGGAGAATCTGTTTTGGTTGTCTTGGTTTGGGTTTTTGTTTGTTTTTTTTTTGTTTAGTTCATTTGATTTTGGGTGGTTTGCTTTTGTTCTTTTTCTTCTTTTTGGTGAGAACGTGATGGATTTGTGTGGTTATGTTCTTTCACAAACAAACAGATGTATTCAGACCATGGGCTAGTCTAATACTTCCTAGCTGGAGCCAGAAGGTTTCTGGTTGGTGAGAGATGTTTTCTTGTGCTTAGAGAAGCATCTATCTCTACAACGAATGTGAGGATCTCTCAGCTGCCCCTTGTTCTTGTTGTTTTCTCTTTTTTCTTCTTCTTTTTAAGGCCTGATTTTTCTGTATCAACAAGTTCTTTGGTCTTGTTTTTGATCAAAGGTCGCTGCTAATGACAGCAGTATGTGTTCCTTTCGTTGTCGGCTGCACAGGTGTACAGGGAACTTCCTTGCCACAAACAGGAGGAGTCATAGGTGGCAGCTGATTCCAATGTGCTGAATGTTTCTATTCCTTGCCTTGTTGATAAGCCAGTGCTTTGTTGCTACCAGTCCAATGGCTGCTCTGAGTGGAAGTTTTTTTGGTGTTTTGGCTTTTCTTTTATACTTCTAGGCTATACAGGTAAAGTAATTACTCAGGCTGAGGCATGTACCTGGCTAATACTCTATCACTGCTCATCTTTTTCTTACACAGCTCTCTGAAACCCAGAAGTCCTTGGAGAAACTGCAGGAGGCTATCAATGTGCATTCTGCAGAGCTTTCAGAGGTAAAGCATGATTTACACCCTCTCAACAGTCAAAAGTTCCTGTACCAGGCAAATTCATATCTATGTAATAGAAAATGCTCACTTGGCAGGCTGCAGTTGGTGTGTGCATATGTGCCTTTTTCTTTTCCATTTTTCCAGGTTATATGCAGCTATTGCTCTATTGTAGTTTGACTTAGTCTTTTTGTTCCTCTTTTGTTTCACATGTAGGTGCAGTTAGCCCTTAATGAAGCTAAACTAAGTGAAGAAAAGGTGAAATCTGAGCTGCTTCATGTGCAGGAAGAGAATGCTAGGCTGAAAAAGAGCAAGGAGCAGGTAAGCTATGCCCAGGCCAGGCAGCCTTGTATTTAGAAGGAAATATGAGGGCTTTATTCCTGTTTTTTTTTCTGCATGTAACTTCAGCATGTCTCCATTTTCTTAGCATGGCAGAATTCCATGTTTCCTATTGTCATGATAAAATTTAAATGCTTTGTGCCTGCCTGTACAGACTTCTTGTGCAGGTGAGCCTCGTACATGTCTCTGGTACGAGGGCTTTGCCAGTTCCAGTGGTTCAGTTTTGGTCAGCAGTTTCACAGGAAGTCTGTGCTGATGTGGTAGTCACTGATTGCCACTTGGGATCAGGACCCAAGGAAGTAATGCTAAAGAATTGCCAAAAAGCAGTTCTGAAGTGAAGCTAAGTGGGGAGACCTTTAACCCTGAAATGCTATGACAGTTCTTTTACAAATAATTGTAAATATTGGTTTTCTTTCTCCGTATATGAAGTAGATGGCCTTTTAAGGGATGTGTTTTGGTTACCTCTGGACTGCAATTAATTCCTAGTATTTTGAAGTGTGTGAGCAGTTTGGTTCTGATGTTGGGATATTAGCTGAGAAAATGTCAGATTTGTAAAGTCACCTAATAATAAACTGCAGAAATATTCCCAGCATCCAGTTCTGCCAATGGAACAGCAATGTGCCTGATAACTATGAAGTTTACCCTTTATCTGTGACGTGTGGCGATCAGTTATCAGCAGAGCTGGCAGTAAAGTAGACTTTAATTACATACACCCTGGACTAAAAATAAAGGAAGTAATCATCTTGCCTTGGTGCTTCATACAGCTGCTAAAAGAAGCTGAAGGTTGGAGTGAGAGGCATTCTGAGCTCCGTGAGCAGATCCAAATGTATCAGAAATCTCAGAAGGACATAGAAGAAACACTTGCCTACAAAGAAAACGAAATTGAAGTAGGTTCTTTATAACCAACTTGCCTCATATTATGCATCATAAAATACTTTGTCATACTTTGCAAAATGTAGAGCAATTCTTCCTCAGTGAACCTTTGATTTCGTTACTAGGTTTTAACTAACTGCATTATGCAGCTGAAGCAGCTGGACATGGATCCAGAGACCAAGAAGGATGAGAAGGGGAGTGAGTGGAGCCCAGGAGATGAGCTGGCCAACGGAGAGTTGCCAGGTACAGTGATCCTACCCTGCTGGCTGAAGCACACGTGGTGGTGTGTTCGTGGCATGTCACAGAGGGAACAAGGACAATCCAGGCATATATCTGCCTGTGGGTTAACAGGATGACAGCTTTAATCCTCAAACACAAAATAGCCTCCAGCTGGAGGGAGGAACTGTCAAAGAGGCCAGTAATTGCTTTTAGATGCCCTTTTAGGTAAATCATGAGTGTAATGACACAGTTGTAAAGATTATGTGTAAAGGTTGGCAATTAAGGGCACTCTGAAAGCTGTGAATCTCAGCTTTGTTGTTGTGGTACATTTATTTTTAATATGAATTTTTAATGAATGTTCTGTTTGGCTCCAGAAAGAGAATTAATTTAGTTAATCACGTTTTTTAAATCTGAAAGACCAAAATAGATGTTTTCTAAACTATTCAGGCAGTTTGTCATTTATGATGTTGCATGTGTGTTTGCTACTATGTTTTTGAAATCCTCTTTTTTCCCTTTTTTCTTTTTTTTTTTTCCTTTTTTTTTATCTATGGTATATGTGGGCTGGAAATTTCCACTTTTTGATTTTCAGCTACTCTGTGCAGTAATAGATGCTACACTCACATCAGTATTAGTGTGGTGTCCAGAAGAAGTGACAAGAAGGACTCTTCTGAACACCTTTTGGAATAAATCCAATAGTTCTGTTGTTCTGGTCATGGATTTGCTATTGTACTTTGTTCCTCACCTCACACTCATGGGTTTGGTGTTCTTTTTTCTTTTTTTAAACCATGTAAGAAGAACTATCCTAAACTAAAGTTTAGGGAAGGTTATTTTTTACAGCTGTAGAGTCTAAGGACTTAGGGTTAAGAAATATGGAAAACAAATATATTTTCCTCTTTTAGATATTGAGAGTGAGAAGATGAAGGCTCAGATTAAGCAGATGATGGATGTCTCCAGGGTAAGGTGCACAACCTGTGTAATAAATGCAGTCACATTACTGCCATGCCTGGGATATAAAACACTCTGCTCCTCTTTTCAGGTAAAAACTATGTTGTCCATAGTTGAAGAAGACAGAAATCTTCTGCAGTCCAAACTGAATGATGAAGTAGCAGCAAGACATGAGCTGGAAGGTAGGTTTACTAAAGAATTGTTTGTGGTTTAAAAAGAAACAGAGCGTGTAAGTGGCATAATGGTTCTCACTGCAACTTCAGCTTCCTCACTTACCTTCGCTTCTCCAACAGAGAAAATAAAAACATTGGAACATGACTCCTATTCACTCCAGTCAGCCAAAACTCAACTGGAAAATGAATGCAAAACTCTGCAGCAGAAAGTGGAGATACTTGGTGAACTCTACCAGCAGAAGGAGATGGCACTCCAGAAGTAAGCCTTTCCTTACTCTGCCATGACAGGATATTGTATCATAGCCACTATCCAAGTGCTCTTTGCTCAGAAGGATCAAGTAACTTGAAGTTGTAGTTGGAATCAAAGATGATGAGTGCTCTTTCAGTGCAGTTGAAGTTAGTACCCTTTTATCACTTTTTCCACCATTCCAGAGAGGACTGTCAGTTTGCACCCCCAGTATTGTCCTCTACTTTTAAACTTTTGGAGAGAGCAGAGGGCTGGCTTGGTCTGCAAATTCTGTGATTGATCTGTTATATTCTCCAAAAATGTCGAGGATAATCTAGGGGCCATGAAGCTTTGTTTGTTACACTGACTTCAATTCATTGAGTAGACAGTAAGTTTCAATGTAGGAGCTTGGTATTTTAGCCTGGTAAGCTTCTTGCATTCTCAAAGGGCTGAATTAAGGCTGAGTTGGTGGCAACTGAGGTGAATGAACTGTAAGCAGTGAGGATCCAGTGTGTATTTGGGTATTCATTTATTTTCTTACTGAAATGTCTGTAATACCATCTCAACTGGGGAAAATCTGAGAATAGAATTCAGGGACATTTTCAGCTAAATTCTGCAGAAAACTGAAATTGTGATGGAGAAGCAATTGAAATTTCTAAGGTTTGAGTGTGTAGGCTGGGGGAAGCACAGGGTTGGAACAAGCCAAGGAAGTGAGGCTGTACAGCACCTCACTAGTGAAACTGCCTGACCTTGAAACGTCAGGATCCACAAATAGGAGACACATAATGGAGAGGTGGAGGGTAGCCCACCTTTCAAGGAAAACTTCCTCTTGACCTCTGTAAAGAATTTCTGTTCTTTCCAAAACTTACACTGCCTGTTACTACTTCTTTATTAGAATAAAGAACTTCTTCACTTTTTTTTTTTCTGGAAAAATGCTTTGACATGTAGCCAAGGAAATGGATTGTGTTGAACTGGCTGTTAGGAACAGTTAACTTGCTGCTAGTTTATTGGTTCCAGTTTTGTGGGATAGCCCTTCTAAGTTAGGAACACATATGGACCTCCTAAATACTTTCAGAAAAATGTCAAAAAAAAAGTGAACTGTGAGGTTAAGAGGTTATAAAAAGACTGTGGAAATTGGTCATGTAGTAAATTGCTATGTTGAATACTTAGGAAAAAAAAAAATCTTCTTTCCCCACAATTAATGACTATTGAATGTGTTGGTCACCTGGGCCCTAAATTCCCCCCTTTCCACTACACATTCATTTCTTCATTTCCCTTGGTTAATGTCAGTTCAGCCTATTTCCTTGTTTGTACCTTTGTAAATCTGGATTACCATCTGTAGAATCGCAAAGAAAACTACAGGATCTGAAGATGAACTGCCTGCAATTGATACATTCTGACAGATATTCGGATGCTGACAGAACTTTCTGTGTGTGCTTAATTTTAGGGTTTTATGCACTAAGTGTTTGTCTGCTGATTTCAAAAGAGTATATCTGTTTCTTAAAAAAAAAATCATTTTTTCTCTCTCTGTTCTCGCACATTGTTACAGATTCTGATGTCGCTGTTGTTAGCAGGGGAATGCCTTGATTTTGAGTTGTAGTAGATGCAGAATGGTGGATTATATTGTGCCTTTTTTTTTTTTTTTTTTTTTTTTTTTTTTTTTTTTTTTTTTTTTTTTTTTTTTTTTTTTTTTTTTTTTTTTTTTTTTTTTTTTTTTTTTTTTTTTTTTTTTTTTTTTTTTTTTTTTTTTTTTTTTTTTTTTTTTTAATTTCCTATGCAGAAAACTAACCCAGGAAGAGTATGAGCGTCAGGAGAAGGAACAGAAATTGTCTGCTGCAGATGAAAAAGCCGTGCTGGCCATCGAGGAAGTGAAAGTTTATAAGTAACTTCAGTTTCTGAAGATTATGGTTTTCTTTTTGTTTCAGCCATTGATGAAAATTCATTCAAACCTCTCTCCTTTGTTCTTTTTTCTTCTGTACAGGTAAAGGTTTTAAGATATGG
>NW_020955980.1:209958-228464 GCF_003031625.1 Empidonax traillii | reverse complement strand
TTTTTTTTTTTTAATTTCCTATGCAGAAAACTAACCCAGGAAGAGTATGAGCGTCAGGAGAAGGAACAGAAATTGTCTGCTGCAGATGAAAAAGCCGTGCTGGCCATCGAGGAAGTGAAAGTTTATAAGTAACTTCAGTTTCTGAAGATTATGGTTTTCTTTTTGTTTCAGCCATTGAGGAAAATTCATTCAAACCTCTCTCCTTCCCTCTTTTTCCTTCTGTACAGGCAAAGGATCCAAGATATGGAAGAAGAACTGCAGAAAACAGAGAGATCTTACAAGAACCAGGTAAACCTGCTTGCTGTTTATTATGTCATCTTTTACTGCATCATTCCAGCGCTCTGGTAGTTGGACAAAAACTAAATCACTTCTTTCCTTCTCAGATTGCTGCTCATGAGAAAAAGGCACATGACAATTGGGTAAGAGTGTTCTTCTTTTTCTCATGCAAACAGTTTATATTTGACTTCACATTGGTGCCATTAATGCAGCTGACAAAATTTTATCTACCAGCTCATTGCCCGCTCGGCTGAGAGAGCTCTGGCTGAAGAAAAAAGAGAAGCAGCCAACCTGAGACAAAAGTGAGTATGGAACAGACCTTCTTTATTCCTCTTTGAACGTGCTGTGTGTTGCTTGGGAGAGAAGAAGCTCTAGCAGTGCAAGGTGCTCATTTAGCTCGCTCAGAATGTGTAGTACATATTTGACTGACTAATTTTAACCACTATTGAACTGTTTTGATGGTTAAAATAAGATCTCTTGGTGAAAGCAGTAATGTTTTACAATGCGGTTTGCCTTGTTGCATTATAATAAATATAACTCACAGGTATTTTTCTGAATAGTAATAAGAAACCTTTATTTTTTCAAAATTAGATTAATAGAAGTAAACCAAAAAATCGTCATGCTTCAAAGACCAGTAATTGTAAAGCCAACTCCAGGCAGACCAGATCGCCAGGTCCTGCCACGACGAGGTAAATGCTGCTGGTTCACCCATAACTTTGGTCTTGGAGTCAGTACATCATAAAAAAATAAGGCTATTTTAAATTACAGAAAAGTAAGTCACGTGGTTTTAATTCTTTGGCATAGGTCCCTTAAGCAGAGATGGCTCGTCTGGCCCATCCCCTGTGAGTGGAGGAAATCCATCCCCCACACAGATGATCGAAGTTCCTCCTCGGCCCCTTTCTGCTCCTCGAAGGGAAGGTGCAAGGGGTGAATTTGGTAAGCACTGAAACTTCCCTTTTGTGACAACTCTTATGCTACACAGGAACACTAAGGTCAGATCTTGATTCTAGGGGTAGTTTAAAGTATTGATACCCAACACAAATGATGGGTTGTTGGGGGATGTGGGTGTTAATAGAAATAGCTCAAGGCTGTGTTGATCAGAATCTCTGGGGTTCTTATTTCCCTTAATGTACAGTGGTGGATGGCCCCCCTGCTCCACGTAGGCCACCAGAGTTACCTGGAAGGATGTCTGTTCCTGGTGAGTAATGTGGTCTGCAACCAACTGCATCTTATTCAGTTACCCTTTCACTTCCCAAAGGCAATTTTAAGCCCACCTTCCTTACCCTATGCACAGTAAGACAGGCATTTGTGACTGTCTTTACAGACATTGGGCCTGCTGTAGCATCCCTGATCAGCAGTGAGCCAAGAACCTCCTCCCCTTCCACAGCCATGGATGGAATGGTAAGCTGAGAAAACCCCGACCCTCAAGAAGCGTTTTTAGTACATGATGCACTTTACTTCTCCTGCTTCTTTAACTGTATCATATTCTGTCTTGTCTATATCCTGTCACTATCCTTATTTGCTGTCCAAAAAAACCCCCAAAAGCAACCCTCTCCCAAAGAGTCTGAAGCCCCCAGTGTAGCTACCGATTCACCTTCATCCAGTGAAGCGGCTGCAGTGAGTACCCAGAGGCTGAACGTGGTGTTACACTGCTGTGATGGAGAGGAGTAACAGGCTTGGTGTTCTGACCTGCTAAGTAACAAATGCTCTGCAGAACTAACCAGGGGCTCCTCCCTCTGCCTCAAGGGGCTTCTCTCACCATGAACAGTTGCTGTCTGTTTTTTGTGGAATGGAGGAAATGATATGTTTCTTGTCAGGGACTGTGGGCAAACACTCTGGAGTGACTACAGCAATAATCCTAAGCAGCTGACTTACCTGTGGTGTTTAAGCACAATTCCATATGGAATTCAAAGTTCCAGGCCCTTTACCAAAGGGGTGTCCACTGAGGACACTTTGAAAGGGATTGAACTTCAGCTAAAAAAAAAAACCCTCAAGAGAGTTACATTAACCACTCACTCCTGGGTAGTGCCAACAGTGTCCTGGGAAAAGGGAAGATGATGGTGCAGTAGCTCCCTATTTTCTACCATGTTATTGTTTTGGGGTGTGTTGGGTTTGCACCTCTTTGCCTCTGGGTGAGTGGCTGTGGTGTTGAGCAGTGTCATCACTTCTCTGATGCACTGAAGTACGACCTCTTCTCACACAGGGGAATGCCAGTGCCAAAGGCCCGTCTCCCTTCCCTGGGACACCCATCATGCCCTCCCCAGTGATGGGACCTCCTCCTCCACCACCCGTTCGCTACGGACCACCACCACCACCTCCTCTCCGTGGGCACTTCGGGCCTCGACCTCACCCTGCACCCCAAGGTACAGCTGCACCACCCCGTGCTGAGACATCCCTTCGGGGAATCTGACTGCACAACCCACATGTGCTTTTCCTTAATGCACAGCTTCCTGGTGCTCCATGGGCTCTGGCTGTCTTGTTCAATAAGCTTGAACTGGGTGGATTTTTTTTCAAGCTTTCTTAATGCCAGGGTATTAAGAAGGTGTTTTTCCTTGTTTAGTCTGCTACAGCAGCCAAAAGTCCCTAGAATATAATTCATGGGCTGTGAAGTCTGCATGTGATGGACCTCAGAGCTGCTCTAGAAAATAGAGGAAGTGAGGAACAAGTCAGGAGCTTCACTGTCTAGGTTAAGGCAAGATTTCATTTAACTCCATGATTTCTTTTCCTTCCAGTTTGTGGTGCTCCCTTGCCACCTCCGCCTGCAAGAGATTTCTTACCTGGTCCACGTTTAGGAATAAGAGATTTGCCTCCTGGCCCACTGCCGCCTCCCCCAGATCCCAGAGGCTACGCACGTGGCCACCCTCCTTTCCAGCCCCTAGGCCCTCCTGGCCCCAGGGATTATCCTCCAGGCCCCCGGCTACCCCCACAAGCTGGCAGAGACTATGCGCCTTCTCCCAATAGAGACTTGCCCCCGTCGGCACCCAGGGACTAACGCGGCTGCCGGGCTCCAAGGACTACACACAGCCCCAGCACAGGGCTCTGGCGGGACAGCAGCTCCACACAGCAGGTTCCAGCACACAGCCCACCCTGGGGATCGCAGGAAATGGCTCTTGGTTTGAAGACATTGGTCTCATTTCGGTATATCTCAGCTTTTGCAGGATTAATTTTTATCCAGTTGCTACAGACATCTTATGTGCATTTATGATCACAAACTCATCCATCCACTTGGGCTGCAAGAACCTTTTTGTGGTGGACTTGAACCTACTCTAAAAGTGCAATAGAAGGAAATACCTGTGTGGATAGTTTTAATTCTATGTAGCCTTTGTAACCAGTTGGCGAATGAACTAATTTCGTTAAAAATGTAAATCAAATCATTTCCTGTGGAAATAATTTTTTAAGTAAAATGCTATCCAACCTGCCTTCTCCATCTCATCATTGAGCTGCAGTTACTGTAGGCCAGGGCTTTACATAAGGACTCTGAAGGTCTGGGTTTCTTTAAAAAAGATGTCTGGTTGGAGATCAGAAGCACAAATGACACTGTATTCAAAGGAAAGTTATAATAAAAAGCAAAATTCCTTTTGCTAAACCCCAAAGGCTTTGTTTCAGTGCCACTTTTTGTTCTGAAAGGAGACTGGTTCAGTAACGTGACCAGAAAATGCTACACTTCTGAGTTCAAGAATTGAATCAAGGCCAAATTGCTGCTGCTGCTGCTGCAGGGTTAATGACCCTGTTACCCTTATGCTGAATTAGTCTGGCATGTTATGGACTTGCTTCATGTAATGAGGACCGTGAAGGATACAGCTCCCAGAGCTGGAAACCTTTATGAAGCTGTGGTTACTGGGGAAACACTCCCCAGTAGATGGACTTAGAAATTTCCTAATTGCTTTCTGCTTTCAAGACCAGCTCGCAGCATTAAGCAAGGTGTGGGCCGAGTTTTCATCTTCCTCAATGTTTAAGGCCAATTTAAGACCAATTACTCAGTGTTTAAGACCCTAACCCAATTCAGCTTCCTTAACAGTAAGTCTATATTTTGAAAGCCTCTTACTTTCTTGTCTTAACCTAAGTAAGTAGCTTTCTGTAAAGCACAGTGGGTGTATGTAAACCATGTTAACCTGTATTGCAGACACAGAACACTGAATAACCTTAAAAAAAGGCCCTACACTTGTAGCAGGTATTTGGAATGCCAGGCCCCTTACTGTCTCAGTGAGTAAGGTTTCTCAAAAGTGCATTGGACAAAAAGGAAGACAACTCTAGGAATAATAAAAAAAACCCTACTGGGGAGGCCATTACAGCTTTACTGCCAGAGTACAAGCAGCCATTAAACTTGCCATCTAGGTGTTACATTCTTAACAGTACAAGTGTAAAGCTTTAGATTCAAGATGAAAGACAAGCTAGAACATCACTGAAGCATAAAACAATATATAGCTCGTGGTGTGGGCAGCAGCAGCAGTCCTTTCAGTGAGAGACAGTTCACAGAAAAAATGCAGGGGATAGAAGCAACTTTAAAAATGGTATTTCACACTCAACAGATATTAATTCACAATTAGTTAAATACAAAGCTCTACTTGTGTATTTAACAAAAATATTTCAAAGTTGACATTTCATATAACCGGCGTTAATACAGACAGCTACAGGCTGGGGAAGGGTCAAGGTAAGCAGCAGAAACGATGGGTTGTGGTTTGGGGGAAAGAATTTCAATTGGCAGGGTGGCCATCGACACACACATTGATAAACATACATGTTGGAAAGTCGGGTTCTCCAAGTTCAGGCTCTTTCCTTCTTCATACAAGGCTTTGTGATGTTTAGTGTCTCCTCCCTTGCCCATCCCAGCTAGCAAGAAGAACTTAAAATCTGGATGGAATGGCCCTCGGGCTGCCCCAGGTGGAGGCACCTTGGACACCCACGAGTGAGGGCAGTGCTTACACCAGGCTATGAGGAACAGGAGCAGAGCCGGACAGAGCCCCAGAACCCTCCCTCGCTGAGTGAGAGAGACCTTCCAGGGACACTCAGTGCCACAGATCCTTCAGTCAGAGCAAGTCCTGAGCCAGCCAGGGACCACTGACAGGTAACACACCTACTGCCCGAGCTCAGTTGTTTGCAGCCACAGACTAACAAACACTTTGCTCCATCCTTTTGCAGAGTTCAAAGGATGATGTTTGGTTGGTTTTTAGGAATTTGTCTCTCCTCATTTTGCCTGGTATCCAGAATGCTGCCTTCAGAGGTACTTCCATGACTTGTAAGGATATCTTTTCAGGGCTTGATAGTTACCCTCTCACCTGTAATACCATTGGGGTATTGTAAAGAACCATAAACAGGACAACTCAACTGGCCTTTTTTTCCCCCTCCAACCAGCAGTGGAATTTCAGAAAGTGTTGCTGACTTCTGTCATGACACCTAAATAATGTCCTCTCTACAGAACAGAAGAAAGGCAAGAAGATTAGGACATTCAAACCCAGCTTTTTATCCTAATCAATAAAGTAAAGCCAAAAATGCTGAACACCTGCCTGGAGACAGACAAGTAGCATGAGGAAAAGTAACATCTCATGATGTAACAGATGTGACAGAGAAGAGGAATGGATGATACACCTGCATCCAAGCTGTTTAAAATAATTGACACTACTGTGGGAGCTGGGTCCTTAGTTAGCATAGCAGAGTATTCAGGCACTAGTTAGATATGCAAGAAGTTTATCAAACCTTAAAGTATCATATTAAATATCCACGCAAATATATGAAAAATTTGACTGGGTTCTACTTCTGTCCCTTTATTAGGTCAAAAGATGAATGGAAGTGTGTCATAATAAGCCAATATCCTGCAGCTTATTACACACCAAATCAAAAATATAGAAAACAAATGATAATCCTATCTACTTACATAAAAAAGGTAATTTTTAGAGTAAGTTTCCAGACTTGCACAAAATATGCAGAAAACTGCATACAATCAGTTTCCATAAGAACAGCAGTTTCATGTAAAAGGTGGGTCACCCTGCTGGCCAAATCTGCTTTATACAAAGCTCTGGAAAAGTCGACATTTCAACACTGAGGGGCCTGTCCTGTCCTCCTGTCACTGCAATGGCAAAACACCCACTGCCACCAGGACAAAGCCCTGGAGCAACCTCTCTATCCCCCACCCACCTTTGCAAACCACTCTCTGACAAGATACAGAAAAAAAAAAATAGCTCTATTAGGGAGTAACAGTGATTTAAAGGATTGTAACATGTATCCAAAAATCAGTACAAGTGGACCAGGCAAGGCTGTTAAAATCATAGTTCAGTGTTCTCATCTGCAGTTGTCCTGCTCCTGACCTGACCACAGCCAAGCAGCTGTTGGAGGAGCTGTGCTGTGGCTGCCCACCTGATCTGCCCACCTTCTCTCTCACTTCAAAGCACCTGCAGGACCTCAAGCTCCTTCCCACTACACCTCAGCCTTCTCTCCCAGTCTTCTGCCACCCTGTCTGCTATAGAGGACTCTGAAATGCAGATGAGAGGAACTACAATACCACAGCAAGTGGAAACAGTTAGTAGGCCTGCCACGTCTTTATTGCTGCAGGTTTGGCAGAGGGGCAGTCTCCATCCCTGGGTGGAAGTTGAGGCTAAAGGATAGTAACGGTTAAGATAAAAAGTGATGAACAGCAAACTTAGGAAAAGCAGTCAACGTATTTCAGGGCTCTCGGAAAAACCTGTATCTGGAAGTTACTGAAAAAAATCTTGCACTTGCATGGTGGGCTTGCCCCTGACCCTGAAGTAGTGCTGTGCAGTGTGTGATGGTCCCGTCTGACCTACTGGCATGAATACAGTCGGATCTTCCCGCCCCTCGGAGGCTAAGGCTACTACACACAGCTACCAGGACGTGTGGTTCAGTTCACAGAAGTCTCACAACTAGGGTCATTCCTTGTGCAGTGTTTGATGGAGGTGAAGGTAAAGTGGTTTCTTGGTCAACAGTTGCAATTTCTTCCTTTTAAAGTCAGTGGGTTTTTTGTACCTGTAACCATAAGAAAGTGAGTTAATCCAAGTGCCCAGGGCTGCGCAGGAACATGAAAGCAAACTAGAAAGCTCGTCCTGCACAGATCTTATTACCCCAGTCTTTTAAATACATCTGACAAGGCTTATTTGAAGCAACAGTACTGACTAGATTTACAGGAAGAAACTCAAACCAGTATTTTCTCTGGATTATTTTTTTAACTGAACAAAGATTTCAATATGGAAATGAGTGTAATATTTTTGTAAGGAGATTCCCAGCGTAATACTCTGGACTGTAGGAGACCCAGTATTGGTTACTCAGTACTTCAGAAGTACTCCAGCTATCACAGACTAAGCACTTTTCCTAGAGGTGCCCAGAATGGCAAGGTTCACCTTCTTGAAAAAAACCAACCCTCAAATCCCTCACTCAAACCTTCAGCCACACAGCGAGGGTACGGTAGGATGCACACCACAACCACTGCAGCATAACTGGCTGATCTATTTGTCTACTTATTAGGGCAAGGGGGGGGAAAACACAACCACCCAATAATGCTTTGAAATGTTCATAAAATTTGCAAATTGGTACCTCATGCCTCAAATCATTTTTCCTTTACAGAAGTTCTGTACTAAAAGATTGTGAGTTGATTTTTTTTTTTTAAATATAGCTGATCTGAAAGTCAAGCCAAACTCCAAATTAAAATCTCCCATACAGACTTCGTTAACTTCATACAAAATTTGGTTACAAACACCAGCATTTTATTTGGAAATGGTCTAGTTTCTGAGAAGGGTCTCTAGCCATCTTACTTGCCTAAAAACATTTTATCTTCCCTTCTTTATTAAAAATAGAATATTCTTTATGGAAGTCAATCTAATGAGTCCAAGAAACTTTCCTTGATGCAACAAGTCACACATTGTAACTGAAGTCTACTTCATTTCTTCACTCATTATCATCCATAATTGTGAGTCACTTACAGTTCTATAACAATTGCCCCAGGTTTAATTTCATCCATCTCCATGAAAGCAAAGCACTTGGTGCTAGTAAACCTTTTCTTAGGCTTGTAGTGTTTGAATTCAAAGAAAATAGCTGCACCTAGAGTGAAAAATGGTTTAATAGAGAAGTTAGCAATTATGGCTAATAGTTATCTGCCAAGAAAACTTATTGCTGCCTGTACATTGGAGGGAATTATCTCCGATGCTTCTGTTACTTACTCAAAAGCTACACTGTGTTCTTACAATGCTCATCGCTCCCACAACAGCTTGCTCTCTTCACTCAATTGCTCATACCAGGTAACAATGACTGAGCAGGTGATAAAGCAGCTCAATACCTGTGTAGTAGAGCAGACTGCTGCACTTTTATCTCTTTTCATTTCTCCCTTGTCTGCGAGTCATCACAGGGACCAATTTGAAAGCGACAGGATGCAAAGGTCTATTTTTATCCTTGTCTGGATCTCAAGCCCTGCAGCATCAGCTCAGGCACAGCCTGTTTATTAGATCAGGAGCAGCCCACTGCCTGTGCTTCCAAAGCTCCTGGGCCCCATTTCGGGTCCCTGGTACCACATACCTTTTGTTAGTCTCTCAATGTGTTTCTGAATCTCTATGTCCACATTAAAATGGACATACGTGTCCTCCTTTCTCAAAGCCACAGGAGTATCTTGCACCGGAGTCAGATCTATCCCATTTAAATCTGCAGGAAAGAACAGCATGAGAATGGCAGAAGCTTCTCAGACTTAAGGTCCTGCTTTAAAAGATTCATGAGTCACTCCTAATCCTGTCACAAAAAGTTAATGCACACCTGGATTTTCCCCCTGAACTTAAAAAAAGGGGCAATCATGCCTCTTCACAGTCAGTGCATTTTCTTTTTGATTGCAACATGAAAGCAGCTAAAGTTCTGACAATATTTCAGACGAAAAGTTGGAATTCTCCCTCTTTTTATTTTTAAGAGTGCATTTTTTTCTGCTCTCAGCAAAAGGTTCCGTTCCCTCTGCACACAGGACTCCAGCAGGGCTTCAGCCCGAGTGGAATATGCACCAGAGGCTGCCCTCCACACAGGGTCTGCAGGGCACAGCTGGCACAGCTCACACAACCTGCACATGCCCTGCCTTGTGCCTAGACCCATTCATTGTCCATTATTTCTCTTGGTTTTTCCAAGGACAGAGGCATTGTGGGGCCACAGGCTGGACTCCAGCTCCCAGCACCGGCCACTGGTTGTGCTGCTCAGGCACAGCCACCACAGATTCTCATTAAGCCTCTGCTGTTTTCAGGAGTACATGTGTCCTCTTACTCTCTCTCCTCTCATCATTGATCCCTTTCCCTCTGGCAGAGGAAGTTGCTAAGACACGGACAAAATTACAAGTGTGGAGTGCACACGTTGTGCTTGGGGCACAGGCTGAGATCAGGGCCCTGGAGCACCAGTGATGCCCTTCATCCAGGGTGTGGGCTGGGATTTGCCAATGTCACATCACAAATAAACCTCTTTCCAAACCTGCAAGAGAGCAGCTCGGTATAAAACCAAGGAAAACACCTGTTCAGTGTCTTCAGACTCCTAATAGTGAGAAAAAGACTTTTCAGAGTCACTTTTCATGAATAAAAATCTTGAGAAATAAAGTCTCAAAAGGCACCATTGGCAGACTAGGTGATAGCCTGCCCCCTCCCCCTTTTGATCCTATTTTCTACATCATTCCTTGGCAGTCACCATTTGCAGGTAAATGAGTTTGGAAACAGAGAGCCACATGTTAACAGGAAGACTTGTTGGGAAAGCAAGCCCAGCAGTACACAGTCTCCCTTAGTTCCAGAAAGGAAATGAGAGCTAGCTCTGTAGGCAAGCAGCACTTTTACCACTGTGTAATAAAACAAACACTTTGGTGGCAAGGAACAAGGAATGTTTGCTTTACAAGTTTGGATATGGACTCAAGTGACACTTGATACTGTGACCCTTCCTTCTGCCAGAGGACGTCTGGTGGAGGAAGCACTGATCACACATCTAACAAGGATTTAATCCCTACATTTTTGGTATCCAATGGCACATCTTAAGAGGACACATACAAGGTTGTTATCACAACTGATAACCAGAGGCTCCTGACTCAGCTACAAATTTTTATACAATAAACAAAACAAAACAAAAAAAATCCTCCAAAGATTGTAAAGAGAAGCCGAAGTCAAGCAGGGCAGGCTAAGGGTAAACAACTTTGACTATGGGGGCTTCCTGCTAAGAAATGCAAAATAGGGAACAGACACTCCCACTAGAAGGAGTGTGAATACCAAAACTCTCAATGTCAAGCAGAAGACATCAACAATGCTGCCATTTGAAACAGAGAGAAATCCTAATATTACCTATCCTGGAATGACAGAGAAAGAGGTTCTTCCAGATCCATGGAAGCTCTCAGAGGCGGAGGCTGTTTTTACCCGTTTATACCTATTCCTCTAAACATCAGGCCTTGGTAAGATTATATTTGCTTTACTACAAAATTAGTTTATTAAGAGGGCAAGAATGGAGTCAGCAGGCTGTGGTTCACCATCTCCAGAGAGCCCAGAGCCCAGGATGCGTTGGGGAGTACAAGCAGTCCAAACAGGTCTGTACTTAGAGCCAGCTGAACAAGCTGGAATGGAGAAGCACTGCCTTGCCAAGTCACTGACACTCACTCAGCTCCCAGCACGGGGAACGCACCCCGCAGTGCACAGAGAAGTGCATATCCTGCACAGATTCACCTCCCAGTATCTCCCAAATACAGAATTTTTCCACCCTTGATTAAAGTAGAAGCCTTAAGTCCACAATATAAAATGCAAGTAACAACAAACATTTTTCCCAGTGGGCTGAAAAATCAATGCAGCTTTCAGAAAATGCACTCTGTCCAAACTAGCAGTGAGGAGCCAGGAACAGAAATCATTACCCTTTACACTGACAGTGATGTAAGGATCAATGCACTGCCCAGCATCTTTCAGACCAATTTTCTCTATGTTGATGGTGAGTAACGTCATCCCGGGTTCAGATGGCAATCTGGGTAACAAAGTACCTGGAAAGAGTAAAGCACATTATTAACCCTTTGTGCCATCCTTACAGCAGAGGCCTTGCTTGTCCCATATTCTCCTATGGAAGGTGGTGTTCTCCTTAAGGGGTTCAAAGCCCCAGGATTCATATCCCAGTAGCACACAGCACTACGGGAATGTCTGTGTGCAGAGACACACAATACAAAACAACACAATTTGACAGATTTCAAAGACCACACGAAGAAATGAGGACTGTCTCAAGTCAAATCAATTCATGAAAAACTGATGCCATAACAACAGAGAGGAGCTTTGTTCAAAGTGTTATTTCTTCCTGTCACGCAGAATAACTCATTAATGGAACCCACTTTATATCATTTTGGAGGATTAAATTTAAGAGGCTGGATTCAATCTGCAGTTGCAGGAGCATCAGACACTTAATCAGGAGTCCCACCCCATTGAACATGACTTGGCTGCATGTTGAATGTTTAGACTGGGAGGTTAAGGAGGAAAATGACATTGGTGCAAATCCCACAGCACATAAGGGAATTAGAGGATTGATTCTCAATTATCTCAGTTCTACTGGCCTCCACTTAAAGAGAGAAAAAATAGTATTTGCATCCCCCAAGTTGGCTTCTGCCTTAAGGAAGGAGTCCCCAGCTCTGCATGAAGAACAGTTTGTGTCAAAACTTGGTGGTGAGCATAAATGAATCCTCACAGTGCTAAGGAAGACAGTGCAGCTGGCAAGAAATCCAAACTGTTCAAACCACTAAGAGCTACAGTATTCTGTCATCAACAATGGAGTAGGTTATTTCATGCTGAATTTAGCAAAAACTGACACACTTCAAGCCTCTCTCCAGTATTAGATGAATTAGCACCAGAACAGAAAATGCTCAGACTCAAGAGAAAGTATGATTTAAAGTTTTGGTTTTCTAGTGAAAAAAAAAGTTATCCCCAGGCTTAAGATCTAAACAAAGTAATAATTTCCTTTGACAAGTCCAATAGGAGTTTTTCCTTGATACTTTTTTTTCCTCTTGAGGAGCTGGAGAACCAAGGACTTTTTGTCCTATGAGAGAGACTGACTTTGCAAGAGGGGACCACGTATTCTGCTCTTAGAACTAGAGCCACAGCTTCAGCAAGATTTCATGAGCGATCCTGAACCTCAGGATCATTAGCAAGACCTGAATTCACATCCATGATGCTGTGTGTTTCTGTATTCCCTGTCCTGGCAGCTGGCAGGCTCATGGCCTCAAAAGTGCCATGTCTGCAGCCACTTCACAACATACCATGGCAGAACTCGACCCACTGTTCTGAAGCAAAGAATTCTGATATTGCGTGAGAAATGTTAAAAGTAAACTTAGAAGAGAGCCCTCATTTCTGCGAAGCAGCATATGCTCTAGTTGATCTTGCTGTCTCTCTTGAACAGATGTTCAAAGACAGAGTCCTTATTTCAATCTAAATGAAGGTAGAAGTAAGCCCACCTTCTCTTTGGCACAAAACATTGCTCTGCCATTTCTAAGTTGTCTCCTAGAAGCAGCATGTCCCCCAAGAGCCAAGAACAACTGCAGCCTTCAGTTTTTCCTGTCCATCACTCAAAGGGTGATGTGATAGGGTGATTGATAGAAAAGTCACCAGAAAGATGCATCAGACTGGCATTTATTGTAAAAATCGTGGCTTAAGAAAAATTATTCTGTTCTTGAAAAATGCTTTCCAGAATATGTGAAATTGCAGAGTTGCAATGAACAGAACAGTCAGGGCCACTTCCAGGAGATAAGAGAAAAGTAGGACAGTCTCCAAGGAATAGTTTCTGCCTCAGCAGGAGGAACAGTGGACTCCAGCAGCTGACTGTAGCCTGTCCCATGTGAGTCACAGCCCCCCAGTCAGGCCTGGTGCTGAAGCAGGTTCTGTAGCCACCTCACACAGGAGCCATCAGCTGACAGCCCAATGGTACAATTTCACTGGGGCTGGGCATCATCACACCGCTCCCTGCCCCCATGGCTCAGGCCTGTGGGCCTCCAGTAGCTCACACTGCGGCCTTTCAGGAGAAAACTGCCAGCCATTCCAGGCACAACCACAGAGCACCTTTGCCAGAGTGGGAAGGAGCATCTACAAACGATATAAGTGTCCTCCTACAGAGTGTGTTTCAGAGCCATGACAGTGATCCAGCCCGACAGCTCTCTGCCACCGAGACACAGGTGCCCAGTCTCTCCCTTCCCAAACCCCAATTCAGAGGTGGAGGAAAAATTGACAAGTTTGATGGGTTTGCAAATGAAAATAGTTCACAGAAGAACTCACTGCAAGCACAGCACTGGAATAAAGTCACATATAACCAGGAGAAAGGCAGGAAACCTTTGCTGCTGGAGGCAGCAAGCCATTGGTCAGTTCGGCTCCCTACAGCACAGAAGTCTAAGTACTCTGTAAAATTTCCCAAAGAAGTGTATTCCAGTAAATAAAATCCAGCTACACCTACCCTTGGCTACACAACTGAGAATGCCTTCATTAGCATAGTAGGACTTCTAGAGAGCTATGTAAGGTGTGTCAACTTTCTCTGGTACTGAAGGCAAACAAAGATCCGTACAGAGGTGCCCAGCACTGCCATTGTTACCAACAATTGCATTTTGAGGACTGGAACTGAGAGCCGAATGAAGAACATCACAGCTACGTGAACATGGCCAAAGAAATAACAGTACATACTAAAAGGTTCTCATACCTTCACTGGCTCCTGGGTTAGATGGATGGGGCAATGTGATAGCGATGAAGCCATGCATGTAGAAGACAAGACCACGGTCAGTCAGACAGTACAGTCACACACTACGGATTAAAGGCATAATGAAGCAAGGAGTGCAACACAGTTCTGTCAGTTCAGTATGGAAAGTTCACTTCGTTTATGAGGTTCAACCCAGAAGGCTGCAAACTGCTTTTGCTTAAGCCTCATCACCCAGAGAAAGAGCAACAGACCAACCTCCAGTCATGTAAGAAACACCACAGTAATTTGCATTCCGTGGGGAAAACAAAATCTGTGTTAAAGTACTGCAAAACCACCTGAGGGGGTTAGATTATTGTAGCTATGGGAATTTTACCTTAATCCAAAAAAGCAATTCAGAAAAGTCAGATATGCAGTCTGCTAAACAGATGACAGTGTAAAAGAGCAGTAAGTTCGCGAGTTGCTCTCACCTCCTCTTAAAAGCATGATCTTACTGAGAAATAATTCAGTAAGAAGTATATGCCCCAAACATCTCTTCTTTCAGACTTGGCTACTACCCTCCTTCTTTGGAAATGATTTAACTATAAAGTCAGTCTGTTTATCATCAACTTATTTTGTTTCTTAAGCCCACACACAGCATTTAGGTCCACTACACACCCACAGCTCTGACGGGTTGCAGAGGTACCTGTTGGCACTGTGGCAATGATCACAACCTGATTGATTCACCACCACACCAAGAGCCACTCAAGGTCTCTCTGCTGAGCTTAGGACAGACAGAATACATCTCCACAAATGGATTTATCACGGTGAGTAACAAGGATTGAGATAGCAAGTGTCAGCAAATAAACATCACAACACATTACAGCCTGTTTGTGAGCCTGGCACAAACAAGTGCAGACTGTGCACATCTACATCAGCCCAGCCTGCAGGGACCACAATCAGTGCCGTGCCCTGGCTCACATCTAAGGACACAGACTGTGTTTTCTCCAGGCACAAGGAATGCAACACCTCAGCTCTTTCAACCATAATTGCAGTACTAGTTCCTTACTTTCTATCTCATTTCCAAAGTACAAAGTTTGCCAACCAGCTGAGTTTCTTCTGCAAAGAAATTACACCAGGAGCCTGAAGAACCTTTGTTGGACCATCTAAATTGTCAAAACCTGAAGCTACAGGTATATCCAGTTCTACAAGTGCTTTCACGTGGACAAGGACTTAAGCTATCAAAACGAACACCCCCTCTTTATCCTCTCAGAGCTTGGCTTCACTCCAAGCCACTGTCTCACTAGACAATGCAACACAAAAATAACCAGCAACAATTTATCACATCTCTAGCAGGACGTGATGCTCCTCGCAGGAGAAACACTGCCACAATTTACATTTAATGCATTTTAAATACTGCACACAGTTAAGAAAGTGCATGGGATGAAAATACTGAGTTTGAATAAGGAAAAAAAGGCTAATTATTTGAGGTAGATGGTACCACGCTCACAGGTTATTCATACAACTGTTTCACCTTAAGATATTGTTTGCTAAGAAAAAAATTCACTGGCCACCTTTGTGGTTCTCCAATACGGCATCAACCTGTTGCTCCTCACCCAAGCTTTTCAAATCAAAGGGAAGAAAGGAGCTTCTCAGAGACAGAACTTAGAGATGCTACATAGGCTGGTATGGCAAGGCTAGGGCCCTTACCTGGAACTCTAGCAGGAAAAGAATCTGGAGACCCTGCTCCAGCTCCTCCTTCCTCATCATCCTCCTCAAACTCCAAGTGTTCCTCTTCTCCAGGTGCTAAAATCTTCCTGTAAAACACAAGAAAGAAGAATGAGACCAACAATCAAAACCAACTGGTTTTCAACCCACAAGCCAGCATTTGGGTACAGAGTAAGGACAACACACTTTACTGTCATTTAATACTTCTTAACTTCTACCTGTACCTATGAACTCTGACAGAGACTGCAGGAACTCAGACCAATAGAAAGCACAGTCTAAAAACAAGGCACAGTACTGGCAACTTCAGATGTAGGGATGTACCAAGTCCTGATTTTACCAAAAGCATAGCCTTGAATTTTAGTGGTACCTAGACAAATAGAATACAAAAGTTCTTCTATTACCCAGTTTACACAAAGCAGTACAGCAAGTAGGTGGCTCTAGAAATTCTAGGCAGGCCCCAGGCTCTGCTCCCTCTCAGATATGTACCCGTAGATGAAGTGAAGCAGTTCTCGCTTACCTGAGTGGGACAGGCTGAACATCAAAGGGGAACTCCTTATTGTAAGTGAGGATATTCTTTAGGACTGCAGAGAGGGGAAAAAAATAAGAATCCATCCTCATAAACCAGCATTAATTCTACTACTTTGCAAAGCTATCTACATTCTAACAGCATCTTCACACACAAATAACAGTAACAGTATTTAAAAAATAATCAGATCATACAAAAAGCACCCCTGTTCTCTCATATTTTAAACACAACACAGCTGTGATCCAAGATATATCACTTTAACATTCAGACAGGTGAGCTGCAACTCCAGCACAAAATCACCACCACACTCAGACAGGGAAGATCAATGTGGCAATTACCAAAAGCATCATGAGAAAAAGCTACAGGCCCTGCTACAGACAGTACCAATCTTTGGTGTCCACTGAAAGGAGGGGGTGGTGTTCCTGGCATCAGCTCCAAACAGCTCCATGTTACTGGTATCAGCTCCAAACAGACTGAAGTCTCCAGAACTGACACACTTCAGCACACATGGAGGCTGCACGTTCAGGCAGCCACCATGGGAGACCAAGTGTGCTGGTAACACAAAGCTTTGGGGAGATTTCCTACTTCTTCATTTCACATGTTTTGGGGGTTTTGTTTGGTGGTGGTGGATTTGTTTGTTTGGTTTTTCTTTTTATCTGCCCTCGGATGCCTGGGAAGGTTGGCAAAATTCAGAAGTGATACAGTGAGCGCCCAGCCCCATAGACACCAACTGCAGCATTCTGTGGAGAACAGCTTTGCCATTTTTGTTGGAAACTTGACTCAAGTTTTAGTAATCACAACTTTAGCTATTATTTCCAGACACATTTACCAGTAAAAGCAAAAATTCCAAAAGCACATGAATGAAATAAGCATTTCATGATGACTCAAGGGCCTAAAAATTTACAAGAGAACACCTGCTGGGAGAGGCACTCTCTTACCAGACAATGCATATCCCAGACTGGGTAGGGAGAGAGAAAAAAACCAAAGTGATTCCTATCACAGAGCCTCACTTTGCAATAAGCCCTCTCAGAGCACAGGAAATCTCCCCTCAGGACTACTGAAACAGAACAAAACTCTTTTCAAACAACATTAAGATTACACAAATACCAAGAGGTACTTAAATACCAGTTATGTTTAAGGAACCACTGCCAGGCCCCTCTGCCTGTGCCTACAACTCAGCCAGTGGAGGAGAGCTTCCCTTTCTGTCTTCACATTCTCATCACCCAGCAGGGGCTCCAGCATTACCTTACCAGATACCAATTGAATGCTCTAAGAATGAAGTATCCCTCAGGGAAACTATAAAGAACGTAAAAAGTCTTTCTAGTCTTTACTCACACTGATTTGTTTTTTTCTAATTTCTGTACCACTGTATGAGAGGTTAAGTACTGCCTGATTCCAGCCAGACACAATACATAAATACAGAGGAAGGTTTAAGCTGCCTTCAGCTAACAGACAAAACTGATGCCGTGTCTCTCTCTCCAAAGGCTTCAGCTCTAAAAGATCAGTGATGTAGATCTCAACATGAATCTTATGAATCACAGACACTTCCCAACAGAAAAGAAGCTAATCAATAGCAGACAGTCACCTTCCAGCTGAGGTTCAGGAAAGGAAGGGGATTTTCATCACTCTCAGAATTCCCAAGCTCTGGGAGAGCTACATCACACCAGAGACAGAAAGTAAAACCATCCCAGGCAGAAAAATCCCAGTAAAGTGAGATCTCTTACAAATCATAGGGACATTATACAGAAGGAGAGAAGTCGCAGTAGCTCTCCTCCCTTCTTCCAACAGCTGGTAAGTACTAGATTCCTCTCTTCGTAGTAACCAGTTCTCACTACGTGAACGAACAGCCCCTGAAAAAACCCTCCAGGAATACATTTCAGACATCGCTAGAGGGCACAAAATGCTCCACTGACACGAGCATAGGCAAGAGGCAAACAGTTTTACAGCGCCTGAAATCCTGCTGCTGCCCGGGGCCGGGCTGACCACACACCCTCCTGCCACAGAGGCGCAGCCACGCACACGGACACCGGGTGGGCACCAGACCTGCCCACGGGAGCTGCCTCCAGACACACTGGCGGAGTTGGGAACAAAGGTGATGCTGAACGTTCAGCTCAGAAACAGAATCTCTTGCCTTTTGCTGCAGAAAGCTATGGCTAGAGTTTTTAAAAAGGTTTCAACTCTGTCTCATCACCAGTAGCAAATAATTTTTCCAAGTTGTAACACAGCAATTACTGAAGTGCTGGTTTAAACATGACAAGGATAAGCAGTGGAACTACCACACTCAGCCCGGTGAAATACTTATTCAGTCACTAAAAAAAAAAAAAAAAAAAAAAAAAAAAAAAAAAAAAAAAAAAAA
>NW_020955980.1:157897-209838 GCF_003031625.1 Empidonax traillii | reverse complement strand
TCAAAGTTTTAAAAGTTTGGTTTGGGCTTCTTTTGGTCTCTGTTTCATTTTCAAAATCATGAATCACCCCTGGGAGAAAGAGCCCTTTCCCTTTGTAAAGGCTGCTGCTTGGGAACATGATTCACAGAAAGTTCTCCACGTGTGAGGCAGACTAATGGGCAGATCCCAGTATCATGGCCTCCACCTATGTTGTTTTCCAAGAGAAATCTTTTAAAAAATACTGTTCTGCAGGCTCTCCTGTGGAAGCTGTCTTTTCTTTTGTGATGTTGGACATTACCACATTGATTTTATAACGAGTTGGCACTTTCTTGAAAGATTTCAGAAGAAATTGTCAACATGAGCCATAAGGCCAGGACACATTAACTGTGACTGTGATTTTTTGCGATACCTGTAGTGATTTTTTTTTTTTTAATAGACAATATAAAATAATTCAGATACCAGGCTCCTCAGTACAACACGGTATCTACTTGTCTTATAATACACATACACTAAGTTTGACCCTAGCTGCTTACTGGCAAGAATTATCACCCAGGAGCACAGGCACAAGGGATGTCCCAGCCCATCCATCTGTACTGTGTATTCTAACACTGGTATAAGCTCCCACAAAGAAAAGGATTTGTGAAATCCAGTGTGCTAACAATGAATTCACACAGCGCAGTCTCAAAAGAACTATTTTGTATGTATGGACCCTCCTCCTGGACCCTCAGTGACAAATCCTATAAACAAACAAAAGTAGCCAACTGCTTCACTTTCTAAGCTGCATGAAATGCAAGCTCAAGTGGGAAAAGTTAGAACTTGAAAACACAAGATTAGGGGGAAAAAAAAAAAAAGAGTAAATCTAACAACACCAAAACCAAAGTTCTCAGCCATTTTGACAGCAACGGGCACAAAAGTAATTAAAACAAGCCAAATTGTGTAAACAGCTGTTTTCTGTGAATAGTTGTTTTGGTTCCACCCTAATGGAATGGTTTGATCTAACAAAGGAGTCACTTATTTGCATTGCCAGCCCAGATTTTTTTAGCTTTTTCTGGTGGAACACAAAATAAAATCGACAACACGCAATTTAAAACACTATTTTATGAGATGGCTGGTGTTGGCCTGATTAAGATTTACTCTATTCAAGATACACTTAAAAACCACAAAACAAAGGCACAATTGAGAGAGAAAGAGGGCCAGAACGATCCAAGTCAGATAGCAGCATTAAGAACATCAATGTTCAATTGTTGTTCTAGAGGCACCCGTTCTCCTCCAAGCAAAGTAACTCTGTGTATTTGAAAACTGATGGCCACACACTCAGTTTTAATACAGTTGCTTGTTGTATGAGGTGTGGGCTGAATGCACTTCACACTGCTGAACAGTTTTTTTGACAGCTCAAAATCCCTTTTCTGATGGAGGGCAAGATAAGCAACAGGACTGCTGCACCGTAATTGAAATTTTGGACAGGATTCCCTTCACTCTCCCATCATTCAGTCACTTACAGGGCATTTGCAAAATGGAGTATAAAACCCACAGTCATTAAATGACTACAACATTTTAAATAGTTTGTAAACAGAAAGCAGCAGCATCTATACAAAACAAGCCCAAATCAGAGGATTCAGAGGCCAGACATGCAAGATGTAGTCTGAGAAAGACCGAATATTCCACCACACAGTTAAACCCTTTCCTGAGTTATGATCTTCACAGACCTGGTGGTCTTGTAACATTCCTTCACTCACCATTTGCAGGGAAAAGTTTAAAAGCATTTGGACTTTATGTTTTGGTAGAGATATTAGGAAGCCCAGCTCAATGCCCCACTTCTTGACAAGTTTTCCTGCAGGATCCTGTGCAGGGAAGCTCAGCCTGTTCATGAAGGGGAAACACTTCCCTGCCCATCATATTTATCCCCTATCATATGTATCAGTAAGGATCAGCCTTACTGATACAACTGTGTCATAAGCAAAATATAACCAACTTCTGTCACCAAGAAAGAAGCTCTTCCACATCTGCTGTTCCTCAAGAACGGCAGAAATGTTGGCATTGAGGATAATACTGGTTAGATGTTGAAGTTCTAATCATAAGGATGCTTTGAGAACAAAGCAGTCAGTGTTACAGGAAGGAAAATGAAGCTGATAAATAGATACTTCCTACATGAAAAAGTTATTTCTGGATTGACATACCAAGACCTGACCTAGGATCAGTTGGGAAAAAACAACATCACACAAAACCCTTTCAAAGACTGACTCACATCCTCATTTTGACTCTTAACTTCATTAGTCTGGTAGCATTACGGTGGGAGGTGACAGGTGATTGGCCACCATGAGCACAAGTTAAATATTTTCAGAAGAAAAATAAATTTCATGCTGCAAGGAGGAAGACCACAAAGTGTTGAAATTCAGTTCAAGTAAGAAAAGTGCAGGTAAATGATATAATATACTACTGGATACCTTGAAATACTATTTTGTGCAAAAATTAGCAGCACACTAATTACTTATTTGAAAATAAAGATGAATATATTACCTGAAACATTCAGATTACTCTACTTTGAAGCTGCCCACAATTACATTCCTTAATACACATCAGTTTTTGTCTACACAGTAGCAGACATTTGGAAGAACCACCTAAAACCACGTTGTGGTCAGTCAGTATTTGTGGTGCTGTCATGTTTTCCACTGTCATGATAAATGTCACTCACTTAAAATACAAAGATACTACTTACTTGGTTCCAACTTCTTCAGATCCTCAAGCTTAAACTCATCCTGTGATTGGGTGGACTAGGACATTACAAAGAAAGGGTTAGATGTCAGGATGTGCCCTCCTCTCAGACAGAGCTACCAGATCTTCGAATAAGCATGCAGAGTGCTTCCTTTGTTCAGGTGTACCAGGTTACTTCAAAGCTACATCCTAAAGAACCCAAATAAAATTTCCCCAACAAAGGATAGGTTTCACAGGTGAGGTGAAACGTTACTTGTCATTTATTGAGAACAAACTTAAACCCATGTTCCAAGCTTTAATGCAAGATAAATATTTTTAAAGCAACTAGTTCCAAATTCTTACTTACTACAGACAGGAACATTCACAGTTCCACAATGAAACATGGGCAGAAATGACAGTATACAGAATGAGTTTGACAAAATTCAGCTAAGAGCTCACTGCAAATGGAAGAGGAATTACCACCTCGCCTTTCTCCATGATGCAGTTTCCTCATCTGTCTGTAGCATATACATGTCTGGTTCTTGGTAAGCCTATTTGACTTACTAACTCAACAGAAAAAATCTTAGTTTTTTGTTCTGAGGTAGCTCACCAGCAGCTTGGTGAGCTGAACCAGCTTATTCTGGGACAAGTGGTGCAAATAAGAGGATTGACATTGGACATCTTTTTTTTAGGTGGAGGATCAGGTCTTACGTACTATGTCACTGCACCCTTGGCATCTCTTAAGATTGCCCATTGCTTCCAACATTTAAGACCCAATGAGGATTTTTCTTGATTTTGTCCAAGAGTGATCAGGGACCTTCTCCAAGGCTTTGTAAAGCAGCTATACCCTTTCTGTTAGGAGAGCCTCACATAAGATTAGAAAATCTTTGAGTTACTGCTGAGGAATCAACAGCAAGGAAGGCTGGTTTTGCACGACATCATCTCCTCAGCTTGGCAGGCTATGACATGGGTGCATCTTCTGCTGTTGCCTGAGACATGTCCCACAATGGAACACGCCTGCCCTCCTCAAAGTCACAGTGACCCAGAGCAAGTGCAACACTCCTCAAACACCCCAGGTTAGACCCAAATAGAATGACAGGTAGAGCTAACCAAGGAATTCCTCAAACACTGCATGGCCTGGAGGCTGGTCAGCCTCACCTCATCAGCCCAGCTCCAGCAGCTGGATCCCAGCCTCTCAGGCGATTGAAGGCAGCACAGTGGAGCTGCTGCACCTTGTACAGCCACATGAAGCGCTCCGGAGTGCTGCTGGGAGTAACTTGCTGCAAAGTTTGCCTTTCACCACTCTTGGTTGGTTAAGAGGTAATCCAGTAACCCAAACTTCACTTCCATTGATTCATCCCTTCCCCAACCACAGTCTTTCAGAAACTTCTCTCACTTGCCTTTTGTTTTGGGGATAAGATTGTGCTGAGAGAAAAAGATATTCACTCCCATGACATCTACTTTCAGTCTAGGAAAAAAGCCCAAAGAGTAGTTTATAAACCATCGTTTTCCCACATTTTTCTACAGCACTGCCAGTTTGCATGACTGCTACAAAGTCATTTTTATTCTACACACACGCTCTTCCTCATGGTCTATTATGATTTGTGAAGCAGATGAATTAGTGCAAGGGTCACTTGGGATTTTTTTACTCTTCCACATGAGTCAGGAAGACAAACTAAACAATTCTGAAGGAGGAAAATGAGGCAGAGAACCAAAGACACAAATGTGAAGTTAAATTCCTGTAAAAACCCTCACAGATGCTAATATACACACTTTAAGACCTTTTTAAGGCAGTCACCTGGAGCATCATGTTGACAATCTGGAAATTCCAAGTGTTCAAGTGTTTGTTCACCCTGTTTTCAGAAGTTTTAGCTATTTCTGAAGACACTAAACAAGCTTTAAAAAGCTCTATAGTTACCTATTGCTAAAGGATGAAGTCACACAGGAAAAAGAGTGATACCTGTAAAGCTGCACTTCTCAGTTCCAAGCATGTTGCAATTTTAGCTATGGTTTTCTGAAAGGGAAAAAAGTATAATTTAGTACTGAAACAGTATTCTTCCAGATTCACATTTTTAAAGAATATAAATACAAACAATTGCTTTTTCTTGCAAAGATTTCAGATCTATTACTCAGTACCAGATCAGTCAGCATCAAAAGCTTTTTTTTATACACAAGCAAGATTTTCTGAAAGCACAACCGATGAAACAGACATCTGCCACTTAACTCCCCTCCCACAGCCCAGCCACACAGATGGGGGTCATTCACTCAGCAGAAACTGTAATAATGCCTCTCACATCATAAACTGTTTATAAACTCAACTGCTCTCAGGTGATAGGGGACTGAAGAAAAAATAAAACCAAACCAACCAGTGTATAAACTTCTGAGAACTCGAGTGGCTTCTTCTTATTTGCTCTTTTAGGAGTCATGCCTACAGCTCCTCTATCAGGCTCACAGTCTCAGCAAACCAAGTCCACCCTCCTCAGATGTTACAACAGCACTGAAAAAACACACAGTCCACTTCTGCAAGTTTCAGTGGAAGTATAAAGGTGGATTATTTTTCTAACTTTCTATTTTTGTGATTTTAAGAGATTTAAACTCCAAGTGAATCATGGAATATATTCTTCAATTCCAACTTGTCAGCAATCTAAGGTATGCCTGAGCATAACTGTGAATTTCCCATTTTCATTTAAAAATGCAGAACAGAGGGAAGGGCTTCAAAATAGCCCATTGCAAGCAGTTTTACTTTGAAGACAGTGTTGAGCTTTTGTGACTCACAAAACAGTCATGTTTGTTTCTGTCACTACCAGCTGAAAGGAGGAGTTAAGGCTTCCATATCTCTTATGAAGTGGACACAACTGCCTGATGTATTTTACCTTACCTTGCCATCACAAGTTTGTTCATTAACTAAAAGCTTTTGGTGAATTAAAATTCAGACTCTCTGCAGAGATGAAGGCCAGATACAAATTCAAAATGCTCTGTGGAACATTTACAGGGCAAGAAAACCATCAAGAATGAAGCTCTAAAGAAAAGCAGTTTATTTTCAAAGTAAGTTTTCCCCCCAGAAGGAAGATTAAAGTTGAAATATGCACCTGTAACTCATTTTTACCTCTTAAATCAGGCAGTATTAAACCAGCTCCCCCACAAGCTGGATGCAAGGGGAGGAAAAGATTTCCTAGAGTACAACTCTA
Source organism: Empidonax traillii (assembly GCF_003031625.1). NCBI lineage: Eukaryota > Metazoa > Chordata > Aves > Passeriformes > Tyrannidae > Empidonax > Empidonax traillii. Next base: position 203,980 of record NW_020955980.1, on the reverse strand, counting down.
GCATCAAAGAACTTCAAGAATATGAATACCTGGCAAGTTTTGCAGTGTCAGTCAAAAGCCAAAATGGAGGGTTATATTTTTAGGGCTCCAAGGGTTTGGTAGCAGCAGATAAAAACCAGGCATGCTTTCACTGGTACCTTCCTCCATCATCTGCCCTGAGAGATGTCACAACTCCTCCTCAGTCACCTCTTGGGCCACAACTAGTTTCATTAGGCTGGGCTAAAAGCTAAGGGACTCCAGTTTCAGTTCACCTTAGGGAACACTGAAAGGTGAGAGTTCAGGAGCTGAATCATAAGCAGATCAGACACCAACACCTCCAGGGCAGAGCCAACAGCTGGAGTGTGCAAAAGCCTCAGACACCTGATTTTCATCTGCCACCACAGGCTCATCAGAGCTTCTGAAGCCATTTCTCCTCAGCTGGCATCTCCTCTCACCCTAAACATTCTGTTACAACATGGCATCGGGCCAGACTTACTTTCCCATAGTTTTTACTGTTGTCCATTGTATGGAGTCTTTCAAAAAATTTAGTTCTTCTGAGCACCTTCCAGGAAAGCAGCGAGTGCTGGGTATCAACACAGGACAAACAGTTTTCTCCTCTGCTGAGGATGCAGCACATGCAGCAGTGCTGTTTGACAATTTCAGCATGGAGCAATGTGACCTCATGCACGCATTCAACATGGTAGAGAAAAATATCAGCAGCTCTATTTCTGTGGAGGTTCGCTTTGCAGACTAAGTTCAGTCAACAAATTCCCATCTCCCCAAAACAAATTCTGCTACTACATAACAGAGACCCGTGACTGGATCTCAAGCACAGCTTGTAAAAACAGAGATATTTTGAAAAACAAAGGAACACATACAGTCCTGGATTCATGTTGAGACTTCCAGACCCACACTGCACACATGGGTGTTGTAGATTTATCTGCATGTACTTTCAGGCTGGATGTGAGGACACCAGGTAGCACTACAGAAGCAGATTCTCAGTCCCTATAATTAGAAAACACTACATCCACCTAATGGGCTGCAGTGTAACAAAAGGAATTCCTTTTCATATTTGAGAACATCTGGAAAGATACATTTGCAAAGGTAGATTCTCAAAGAGGAAGGTGTGAAGCAATGGGTAAAAGAAAGGAATCCAGAGGTTCCCTAGGGAAGGGAGGGGAATCTCTGAGGTTTGACTACAGCTCTAACATTTGCAAAAACCCAGCTGTTCCAATGGTTTGGGTGTTGACTGCTGAGCAGAAAAAAAAAAAAAAAAAAAAAAAAAGCATGCCCATTCTGCATTTGATCAAAACCCCTCCAACTACACAACAGAAAGAGGGCTACAAGTTTGCAGGGTGCCAGCACACAGTCCCCGTGCTCCTTTACAGAACAGATTTTCACATGGCTCTCCTCCTCCCGGTCCCTCACGCAGAGCATTAAGCCCACACCATAAAGGAGGTCTCATAAACACTGCTCAAGCCCTATCTCCGTTGTCAGCTCACCAATAAGTTCAGCAACACCACTATTCCCCATCCTGCAGATTCATAACTGTGTGTTCTGAAAACTGCCTGAACTAGGAACCTCCTAAGAGAACAAAGAGCAATACAAAAATGTGTGTCCTCCGGCTCCTGGGGGCTGAAGGGAAATAAACGGCTCTAGAAACAGATTAATTTAAGAGAGTTTGGGAGTCTTAAAATAGTAAAGAATAGGTTTTATATGGAATCTATTGAAACATGGCAAGCTCCCAGCAGGCATTATTCATAACTATTTTTTTAAGGGACCACACCCAACCCAAAAGTTAAAAATGCAGCTAAACACTGCTATCATTTTCAGCTGCAACTATCCCATGCAAAGGCTGCTTTTTGCAGCAGGGAAAACTTTCTGCATCTCATTAGAAAGACTGAAGCCGTAAATAACTTTGCTAGTTTAAAATAGTCAAGATTCAGTTTTATGTAAACTCATGATTAGAATGGGAAAAAAATCAGTTGATCTTGTAGTCAAGGTTTCTTCAGTGCAGCTGTGTGAGTAATGACTGTGCTAACTGTAATGCAGTCAAAGATGTTTGCATAAATACAGAGCCAGAGCGGAGTTTGACTTTAACGAGAGGTTTAGGCTGTTAGAAGACCAGTACTTTAATGAATCATGCTAAGACTGTTCAACAGTGCTCTTATTTCAGCGAGTTATCATTGCACAAAAAGCCTGATTTTCTAATGCTGCACAGAACTCAGCCTAGCACAAAAACAGTTACACCAGAAGCAACAACTGTGGTTGCGAGAGGGCTTTAAAGGTCACATTTACTGCACACTAACTGGGTGAGAGTAACTGTAGCTGGAGGCAAGCTAATAACCACAGCCAAACCCAACTGGAACGATTCATATCACAAAACACAGCGGCTGGTCATGAATGAAGACAGGATTTTTTAGAGAATGAAGGTAAAATAATGAACAGGAGGATTCAAAATGTTAAGACTGAGGTAAATTCACCAGTAATTTTATCTGCTAATATTCAACACATGCAGCTTCTAGGTGATGAAACTGTTGCCCAGCCTCCTTAGGGCTGTTGAAGGGTGACGAGATTTAAATACAACCATTTTCTTTCACAGTTTACAGTATCTGTAGAGAAATTCTTCAATAAAATTCACAATCACTAATGAACATTCCAGCACTGTCAATTATCCAAGCCAAGACAGAGCCTTCCCTAAGGACTGAAACTATGGAATAGTTATGACAACCCCTCAGAAGCTGAAAATACAGGAATGAACAGCAAATTCTGGAGACCAGTCTGCTCTATCAAGGCAAGTAGCATACAGTGTTTCATAACAGACTCTTCAGATCAAAAGCAAAAAGGCAAGATATGACTATTTAGAAGTCTGAATTCTTACCATAAACAATACATTTATTACAAGATAAATGATAACTGGCTCACAGTACGCCTAGGAAAGAAACTGGTGGTATCTGTTACGTGTTTTTAGATTAACAGATTGTATGATTACATTAGCAAGTAACACACCACTGATTATGGTGTGGCCATACCTGCACTATAACACCACCTGTGATGCACAAAATAAACCCAAACATGGTAAAAATTCATTCAGGCAGATAGGGCTGAGGATTTGAACCTTGTCTTGTCCTTTCCCTGTAGCTGTAAAGTGAGTAGCTTTCCCCTGGTACACTGCTGAAATCCACCTTCCCCACAGAGTACACCATGTAAGAAAAAATGACAGCCTCCCAGTAATTCTCACCAGTATGGAAGGCCCTTTGGAAAACAGATAACTGGAAATCTATTGAAAAATGGAATGGGGGTAGATCAAGCAACTGGAAATCATAGTGAGCTTCATGGCCTTTCAATCAATGAAATTCTGTGTGCAGCCTGGGCCAGTGATATCAGATAAGCAAACCCTGAAGTTTACACACTCTTCTACATTAAAAAAAAACCAAAGATGTGGCTCTTACACAACATGCAGAACCTTAGAAAGTCAAGATAATAGGAAAGAGGCTTTTTGGAACCACGAGGAAATATCATGTTGGTGGATGCACTGGCAGGAGCAGAGTTGAGCAAAAGTAGCTGTTTTGGTAGCTGATTTTTTAAAGGGCGGTGAGAAAGAAGATACACTTCTGTTTAACCAAACTGCTTGCAAAGCCAGCAGTCTGCTAAACTCCACCTCTACATGCCAAGCGAATGATATTAGGGATGATAGTAATTGGTCATGATCACTAAATGATATCCTGGCTGAGGTCCTGCAGAAATAGGGAAGACCAGAACAGCAAGGACCTTTACATCACACCAAAAGATTTTGCTGTAAAGAGTTTTGAGTGCTTCTTTCAAAGCAATAGGAAGACTCTTAGTTTTGCTGTGACTAGCATTCCTCATGGTAGAGGTGGGAAAGAGAGTGTTCTTCCAACAAAATGTTGAGGAATTGGGCTGTGCATGTGGCTAATCCAACAGTTACTGCCATTTGATAACCAGACTCAAAGTTTCAGTGCATCAGCCACTTCCAGATCTGCAAAAAATACTAAGTGATATAAATACAAAACTCTTTTGAAATTTTATCAGCCTCAGAAACAGGTATCACTCTGCAAGGATTTAAAACCACCACTCCTTACTTTTTTCTTTTCAGAAAGACTGTTGCCTTAAGACATGATTGCAGTTGTGCATCTCACATCTGAGGTCAGTTATCTCCACTTCCTGAGCCCCCCAGGCCTTCTCTCATGGCTGACCTCATTCACTTCCACAATCTGGTCCAAGGTCCTTTTCATAAAGACTCAGGGAACATCTGGAAGCAAAGCCCTGTGCGGTTCTAGTTCCCATACTCACAGGAGATGATGTCTCCAGAAGTGAGATTAACAACTTCGCCGTCATGAAGTAACTACATTTTCAAAAGTCTCCACAGAGGGGAAACACGCTGCAGAGATAACTCTGCTGGGAATGATGGAGAAAGCTACCAGCAAGGGATAGAGAGCAGAAGCAATCAAAGAGTAAACAGGTGTCCAACATTAACAAGGCTCTCAAGGCTTACGGTTCAGGAAAAGTGAACCAAATCCTTCTCCAAGATTAAGACGCAGTTTAAGGCAACCATGAGTTTTATCACCTTCTTTGCAGAAGGTAAACAGAACATAGAAGACCAGCTCTTTGCTATTCTTATTGGTACACGTCAAGGAAACAGTTACAAACCTCTGTCAGATTCTACACAAAGGTGCATTTCTTTGTATGAGTTTCTTTAAACAAATCAAGTTCATCTCAAATTCCTGTAGCCAGGACCTGTTTTCAGGACTAACATTTCCAAGCACAGATCCTATTACTCTAGCACTCTATTACCAGAAGTGAGACTCTGAGCTAGCAAATGTCAATTTCCTGGTAACAGCATTGCTCAAACAAGTGATCTTATGACTGGGAAAGCTGGAAATTCAAGTCTCTAGTTTGGTATCCCTAAGAAAAGTATGTCTTTATAAGAGACAAGAAAATTTAAGAGGGCCTCATATCTCGGAAGATTTTATTTTGCAGTAAATGCTTGAGCACATGAGACCCCAGCTAGCACTGTTCACTTAAATCCCACCCCACAACTGCAGTAATATGTTGCTGAGACAAGAAACAGCCTTTTCAACTGAGGGGAGGGAGGGAGGGAGGAGTAAAGTAATTTCAATATTTTGAAAGATTATAAACAAATGATGTTCTAAGAGGCTACTAGGGAGTATTCTGCCAGGACCCTTCCCTGTCAGGTGTTACATGTTAAGCTAACACCCCCCTCACACACCCTCCGTGTCTGCAGTTCACAACACTTTGTATTTAGACCTCACGACATAAACTGTACTAACACTGAATAAGCAAGTTATCAACCATCACCCAAAAAAAGAAACACCTGGGTTACGATGGACTCTGGCCAGCACTGCATGACATTCAACGCTGCACAGCAGAGCATCCGTCACATCTCATGACAGCAAATGCTTCAGCCGTGTTGGGCTCTGTTTCTGTTTGCGTATATTGAGGGAGTAAAAAAGGTCTCACAAGGCTCTGGCCTGTGAGATTAAAAAAAACATAACACACATCAACATCTCTGACCCAAGCTCCTTGACTGAGCAAACAGCAAATGCTCACCTTTTGATCTTCCGTGAATTCCGAGTTGTTGTGCTGAGACTGCGCCTCTTTTTGTAGGTGCCTTGCTAATCTGGATGGAGGAAAAGAAAACTGTAGAGTGGGAACACAACATGAACACACGCTCTCCCCCTGTCTCCAAAACCCATGTCAGACAAAAGGTCCACAGACTGCTGCTCCAAATACTTTCAGGGTTGTTTTTTTGTTGTTGCTGTTGTGGTTTTGAGTTTTTTTAAACAAAGTTTTCTACAGCCATGGTAGTCCATACTTAAAAAAACCCAGAAGGTGGACAAAGTGACAAAGTATGGAACCACATCAGGCAGGAAAGACTACATATATAATGCATCATGAAGGGAGAACAGGTTAGAAGGTTCTTCTGGCCAACAGCCCCTTTTACAAGCACTGACCTTGTTTCTCTCACCATCCTCGTCTTTTATTCCAACAAACTGCAGCCCCTGTGCAGACCCACTGCGGTACAATCCCACGTGCCTTTCACAGGGAGAATCTGAGGCAAGGATTGGCAGGGTGAGGGCACCCTGGGTGATGGCACGTGGTCTCCCGGCGCTGGAAGGCAGGCACGGGGCTGCTTGGCCCAGGCTGCCGGGGCGGATCAGTTCACATTTGTGCCTGTCAGCATCCCATGCGGAGCAGAGACCCCACCCCTTGTCATCACGGAGGCGGGAGTACCCAGGGGTTTGGAAAGTAACAATAAGCAAACAGCTCGAGAAAGCGAAAGGAAGCTGGAGGGAAGCTATGGGAAGAGTGACAGTTTCCGTCCGGGGAGGAAGGAGAACATTAAACAAGCAAAACCTCTGGGCAATTGTTGCCATTCCCCGTAAATAATTTTTTTTTACAAGCAGAGCAGGAGGGAGGACAGGGGTTGAGGGAAAACCCAGGGACAGCAGCAGTACTCGGGACATCGCAATATTCTTCCACCTGGAACATCCAAGTTTGCACTGTTAAAGGGATTCTGCTTCTCTCCACCACTGCAGGGGGCATTAGCTTGGTTTCTGAGGGGAGGTTAAAACATATACGCCAAGATGCACACAGCAGAACAGATTACTGTCAAAGCCTGTGGCAGGAACAAAAACCAGAACTCAGTTTCTTTGCTTTTTCTCAAAATAAACCCTCTTTAAAAACCCCATAAGGATTGAGGTGGCTGTAGCTTTTAACTGGAACCATTGAAAACACAACAAAACAGGATGCTCGGTGCTGTTGTCCCCCTTCATAAAAAGTAAAGGTTTGAGGAAACATCACCATAGCAGCAACATGCCACCCACAACAGGCTGCATCACAGCGTTAACATTTCTGCAAACATCAATAACACAACTCTCTTTGCATTTGTCACTAATACAAGAAAAAAAAAAAAAAAAAGGTACCCTAATCCAAATAAATGCATCTGGCATCCCGCTTCAGGCTCATTTAAAGTTGGACTAGGCCAAGTTCCACAGATGGGGACATTCAACAGGGAAGCCACTTCTGACAGCTCAAAGGATCCTGAGTGAGTAAGCACCTGAATGAACGAAGGCCAGTCTTTGCACCAAGCTTCCCGCACTTCCAGGAGTAACAAAGACCTGAGCAGATGGACACAGGAGGTGAATAACTGTTTTACAGGAGCAGCCATCAGGACTTAGCTTAGATTTGGGAAAATCTCTCTCAGCATCAGCAAGCTCACTGTAACCAGCTTCTCCCCAGGCTCCTGGTGTTGATCAGTACAGACCATGCCAGCATTCACAGCACCAGATTTGTTCGTCCCATCTCAGGGTGCCACTGGAGAGGGCAACAACAAAAACCCACGCTGTGATGTCTCTCCAGAACTACAGGTTGATACCTCGTCTAGTGCTCCTTGTTTGCAACTTCTACTCTAGAGCCTGAAATTGTTATTAATTTATCTGCTAAATCTTCAAACAGCAGATATACATGGAGAAAAGGTTTTGCTCCTCCCTAGGAATCGCCTCCCTGTAATCCCTTGATCTTCCCTCTCCTCAGTCCTGGAACCACAGAGCTCATCTACTGAGGACTATTCAGTAGAATCTCACTGATAAGAGCAGCTTAAAATACACCACTACCCATGAGGAGCTTTCTTACAAAGATATCTCACTGCTCCAAAGTCAGAGCAGAGCCAGGGTGTGGAGATCACCTCAGTTCTCATCCGACACAAGCCATGGAGGGAGGAAAGGAACGAAAGTTGTGCTTCAGCTCCCAGACTGGACTGTCCGCAAACATTTAGTGACCTCACCTGTCAGAGAAGTGTGATCAGAAGGAAAAGCCCAAAGACTTTCTGAAGAAACATCATTATATGAAACTGGCTGCTGAGACTGCTAAGATAGTTTAAAGCATTAGGATCCTACTGGACTCCTTGTAGATGTCCACATAAGGGCAGTTAGTAAAAATATCTTCTTTTACTTCTCAATCTTTTTTTTTTTTTTTCTGTTGAGATATAGACCTGGAAGAGAAATTTCTTTTCATCCCTGTGCCAAAGTTTGTATAGTAACAGCTTGCCCTAGTCAAAAGACCATCAGCAAACTACAAATAACTGAACTTGCATCATCCTGCCTGGTGAGTGAATGAAATGATGAGATTATAGCCTCTTGCGACCATGCTGTCCGTGGCCAGGAGACCTAGTTACTCTGAATGGCAACAGAGCTGGTAGCCAATAACAAGTTACAGCTCATAACTTGAACAGTTCTGAACAGTGCTACAAGATCTCTCAGGGAGCATCCCTTCAGCTGACTTTTGCTTGGGAACAAGTGTAAACCCTCTTGACAACTTCCAGAAAATTCACCAAGAGAAACTTAGCCTGAAATACTTAGATCACAAAGAAGTAAGTTCCACCTTTATGGTGAATGGAGTAGTAGAGGAGAGCCTCTGAGCTACAAGGTGTGTTACTAAGGATACTAACAGTGCTCTATAGCCGATACTCCTCTGGTGGCAGATTAATGAATGGTGCAGTCCCACCCAGTGCCACCAAATCTGACGAGGGTGCCAGGTTCCCCACACTACCACCCCGATTTCACCAGGAGCAAAACACACAAGCATGTGACAAACTACTTTTCACTCTGATGGGTTGGTTACGCCTTTTTTTTTTTTTTTTTCCCCGCTTAAGGCTAATGTTTCTACAGCCCATTTGCCAGGTCCGCCCTCCATTCCCCACAAGCGTGGGGCAAACAGGGCGATGGGATGGAAGCATCCCGGTCCAGGGTTGCCTCGGAGGCTCCACCAACCAACCACTCCGGCGGCCCTCGCTGGGGCTGGAAGGGACCCTAAAGACCATCCTGTTCTACCCCTGTGCCGTGGGCAGGGGCACCTCCCGCCAGACCCGGCTGCTCCCAGCCCCGCGCCGCCCTCACAGCGGGCAGGACGGGCCGGCTCCCGCCTCGCCCCTGGCCGGGCTGCCGCGCCGAGGGACACCCCGAGCCCCCGCCCCGCGCCCTGGGGAAAGGCCGGGGGGCCCCGGCAGTGCGGTGGCCGCGACCTGAGCTCGGCAGGGCCCCCCTGTCCTGCCCTGCCCTGCCCTGCCCCGCCCGGGGCCGCTCCCTCCCCGGGGCCGCACTCACATCTGGTACTCGTCGATGGCCTCCACCAGCTGCCCCCAGGAGTCGAAGTCGGTGCCCTTCCTGAAGCTGGCGCCCCAGCGCTGCAGGAGGCTGCGGGCCGCCTCCGACATAGCCCCAGCGCTAGGGCACCATGCTCACTCCGCGCCGGGGCACCGCCAGCGCCAGCACCGCCCCGCCCGGCCCGGCCCCAGGACACACGAGCGCGGCGGCGCCTCCCGCCTGCACCGCCCCACCCCGCACTGCACCGCCCCGGGGGGAGGTGGCGCCGGCCGCGCCCGCCCCGCCATCGCTACCGGGGCAAAGGGGCCGCAGAGCCGCTTCCGCCTCGGTACCGCCATGGCCCCGGTCACGGGGCCGCACCCCGCCCTCCGCCCCGCCCTCCTCTCCCGGCCGTGCCGCCGACGCAGGCCCGCCCCCAGGTAAGCCCCGGCGACCCCCGGCAGCGCCGTAGGGTCCTCGCCCCTCCCGGGCGGCCGCTGCCGTCGCTGGTGCCGGTGTTCCCCCGCTGCCGCCTGTGTTGGTGGCGCTGAGGCGTCCCTCCCGCGGGAGAGCCGCGGGCCTCGGCCGTGTCCCCGCGCCCGCTGTGCTGGGGGGAGCCCCCAGAGCCGCGGGGCTGCGGCGGGGGCGGCCCGGGGACACCGGGAGGGGAGACGGGGGAGGGGGCGAGCGGCGGGATCCATGCGATCGGGCCGCGGCGGGGAAACGCCATCGGCTCTCGGCTGGCGCTGCCTGCGGCGGTGGTCGCGTGACGCGGACCGGGAGCGGCGGGGCCCGGACGGAATAGGGGGGAACCGGGAGCGCTGTGAGGGACCGACTGACACACCCGGAACGGGGGGAACCGGGAGCGCTGTGAGGGACCGACTGACACACCCGGAACGGGGGGAACCGGGAGCGCTGTGAGGGACCGACTGACACACCCGGAACGGGGGGAACCGGGAGCGCTGTGAGGGACCGACTGACACACCCGGAACGGGGGGAACCGGGAGCGCTGTGAGGGACCGACTGACACACCCGGAACGGGTGGAACCGGGAGCGCTGTGAGGGACCGACTGACACACCCGGAACGGGGGGAACCGGGAGCGCTGTGAGGGACCGACTGACACACCCGGAACGGGGGGAACCGGGAGCGCTGTGAGGGACCGACTGACACACCCGGAACGGGAGTCACAGGAGCCTTGTCAGGGACCGACGGACCGACCTGCAACGGGGGTCCCGGGGCCTCGGAGCCCTGTGAGGGACTAACAGACCGACCCGGAACGGGGGCGACCGAGCGTGCGACAGACCGCTGCGCAGGTAGGTGGGGTTGTCGCAATAGGTGCTGGCACGATACGTCGTGGTAGGTGCTGACATGATGAACAAGTCGCAATAGGCACTGAAACCATAAACAAGTCGCGATAGGTGCTGGTACGATGAACAAGCCCTCTGCTCGGTCAGGAGGACCTGCACAGTGCCAGGGGGTCTCTGCTTGACAGATCTCCTTGGGTTTTTTATTATAGCCAAGCTGCGGAGTGTTTTGTGAGGATGAACGTAGAAGGTTCCAAAAGACCCCGGGGGTCTCGAGTCCTGCTCAGAGCAGGGTCAGCTCCGAAGTCTCCCCAAGTGCTCAGGACTTTGTCGAGTGGGGACTTTGAGAATGGGAGACCACACAACTCATTCCTCAGTCCTTCTGTCCTCCTAGTGAAGGGGTTTCTCCTTTGATGCAGCACAGCCTTCCCGTGTGTCAGCATCTCCCCGTTCTGTTTCATCACCACTGTGGTGAAGCTCATTGCAATGCTTGTGTTATAGTTGTTTGCTGAAGTTGAGGTGCAAGAAAAGTGGTGGTCGGTTTTATCTGTTACATGTAAGCAAATAGATCTATGTTTTTGCTCAGAATTATTGTGTTGCTGCAGATTCATCCATACCAATGGCTCTGCAGTAAAAGCTACCTGTAGATTGACCAGATACAGTAGAAAAGGAGGCTCAGGGATGACCTTACCCCTCGCTACAACTGCCTGAAAGGAGGGTGTAGCCAGGTGGGTTTCAGCCTTTTCTCCCAGGCAAATAGTGACAGGACAGGAGGAAATGTGCCAGGGGAGGTTTAACTTGGACGTCAGGAGGAATTTCTTCACATAAAGGGTTGTTAAACATTGAAATGGACTGCCCAGGGAAGTGATGGAGTCCCTGTCCCTGGAGGTGTTTAAGGAAAGACTGGATATGGCACTTGGTGCCATGGTCTAGTTGACAAGGTGGTATTTAGTCAGAGGTTGGACTCAATGATCTGAAAGGTCTTTTCCAACTTAACTGATTTTTTGATTCTGAGATATTTTTCATGTAATTTGCAGGTATGTTCAGCCTTATGCAGGAGGTAACAACTGAGGGGAATTTTTTTTTTTTTGCTAGGAAAGTATGTGCTCACATAGAGCAGTAGGTGATAGATTTTTGCCTATCCTAAAAACAGTTGCCTCAGAAAGCATCTGTATTTCTCAAACTGAGCACATGGGGGATGAAGACCAGGCATATGGAAGCTCAGCATTTCAGATGGGGGGAAAAAGAATTCTAACTTCAAATTAATTTCATGCCTAATTGCTTACATTTGCAATGTATTTTTTATGTGTAGCACCTCAGCTGCACCTGTTCCTGCAGCTGTTCTGTCCTTTCCACACTTCAGACTTGGCGCAAACAACGCTACGGAGAGAAAATGACCCACTGGTTCCACCGCAACCCTTTGAAGGCTACGGCTCCTGTTTCATTTAATTATTATGGGGTAGCCACCACTCCAGCTGCAGCAAAGGTTTGCAAGTAAGTGTTCCTTTGACTAATTTCACTCTGTTTGGAGGACGTCCTTAAAAGTAATGGTTACTCTTCAGTTTTTGAGCTGAAGATGAGCTGGAGGTGCAGGCAGGAAGACAGTAAGACACTGCTAACACCAAAGATTTGGTTACAAAGAACGAATTCTCCAGTTTTCAAGTATCTGAGTGCACAGCAAGGCCAGTTATAACAATGCAGTGGCAAAAGGCGAAACATTTCATTGCCTTTCTGATGACTGTGCATTCCTGTGCAAAATATTCCTAATTTCCATAAGTGCATAAGGCATGACTGTTCTATTGTAGACAGGAATGTAATGGAAAGAGATCTCAGCTTATTTTGTGGATCTATTCTTATCTCTCCATCTCACCCCATTCTAATGTTGAAGAATGTTCCTGCTTGTTACTCCTCTCCTCCTGCACCCAACCTCTTGGTAGGAAAAGGCATAATTATTTCAGTTTACGCTAAAACAATAGATTGCGTACTGATTATTCATTGCTGTCTGTCTAAAATGGATTGTTCTAGAGAGTCAGTCGTGTCTATCCGAGGGAGAAAGGAAGATTTTTCTGTATTTATTGGCATCTTCCTCACAAAATCCCTTTCCAGGCCTTCAGATAGTAAAATGGAATGCTTAGCTTCACATTTTGAGCCAAAAGGGTGATGCTGTGCACGGGTGGGTACTTTCTATAGTACATTTTGGAGTAGAACATCCTAGGTTTCTTTTTTCTTTTTTTTTTTTTTTTTCTCCTCCATGTAGTGATCTGAGGTTATCCCGAACACAACTCTTGGAGCTGTTTACAGACTCGAGTTGTAATCCAGAAATGATGAAGAATGCAACTGACTTGTACTTTTCACTCCTGCAAGGTAGGCAGCACTACTGATACATCAGGAGCTGTATCAGTTAGGTTTTACTGGCACTTAAGTTGCTCCTTAAGTGTAAGTTGAGTCTGTTAATGAGTTGATAGGATTCACTCTTCAGTGTAAACTTCTGGCTTGTCTGATACCGGATCATAGGCTTGTTGCAAGTTTACACTTCTGCTTGTCTTAGGTGTACATAAAGGTGCTCATGAGCACAGTAGATTTTCAGTAGATGGTCAGCTGTGATCACAGATTCCCTTGAAACCTCCCTCCTGCCAATATTTTGATGATTCCTTTCAGCCAAGTTTCTTAGGACTGAGTTTTCAGGAATCGGTTGATTCATGGAAACTGGGATCTTTCAGTCTGTGGGAAGTGAAGCAGCTCACATTGATTTAGTTCCCTGGGAGGGTGTAAGCCAATGCCACATCTAAATAAAGGTGAGAAAGGAGTCCATGTTGCTGCAGTCAAGATTTGGAGAGTTGCTTTGGGAAAACATCATGCTTGGCCACTAAAATCTTCTGCATGTGAAAGGATCGAGTATTTTTCATCTTTATAAACATGGGACAGCACCTAAAGTTGTAGTCCCAATAGCTGCTGTGGCTAATCTTGAGTTCTAAAAGTCTGTAAGACCTGATCAGGCCAAGCCTCCCTGAAAAATTCCTTGGGCTTCATATGCTGGGATTTGAACATCTCATAGCGTGAGCTTCATCCCACTGACTGCTGCTTTCTGGGCTAATGGACATAAAGAACCAGTTTCCTGTAGCCCTGGAGACAAAAGAGGTGATGATTGGGTGAGTCAATGCTTACAAGCCCTTTTCCTTCTCCCTGTTGACCAGGAAGCTTTTCCTGGAATTTCCTCATTGCCATTATAGTGGCAGGGACAGCCACTCACTTGCCTCAGGCAGCCTCAGCCATCCTGTGCCTGGGTCAGTCCAACTCCTAACCAGTCACAATATGGGAGATACAAACATCTGCAAGGTTTTCCTTGAGCAGTCAAGGCTCACAGGGGTGATTTGGTAACCTGCTAGGTAAGGAGTTTCTTGTGGTAGTCAGTTTGGTTTTTCCTAAATCTTCCTCTCAAGATACTGAGGAATAAAAGCCTCAGGAAGTAACACACGTTTTTGGTGCAGAAAGAAACATTCCTTTATCAATATCTGTATTCTTATTGACCCCTCTCCTTCATTCCTTGTTTCTGTTTCTTACTCTGAGATTGCCTGTCGGTACGTTTTTTTATTCCGTAGGTTTTATCCTTTCACTGGATAACTCTTCCCAAGAGTGCAAGTTGAGATACATTCAGAATTTCAAGTGGACAGACACGTTACAAGGACAAGTCCCAAGGTGCGTGTGCTTCTATGAGTACAGAGTATGCAGCTGTGTCTGCTGCTCCGTTAGAGATGTGCTCATGTGCCAGCACAGGCCTGAAGAAAAGCTGAGAAATGTAGCAAAGTGTTGGACACAAAGTAGTTTCCAAAAACATGTTTGTATGTGTTTTTGGTAATTGCCGTACTGTGTTGGATGTTCTGAAGTGTGTGTGGCCTTTATGTAGAGGTGTGGTAGTGCACAGTAATTGTGGAAGGATCCACTGAGTCTTAGTTGATCTACAGGCTGAATCTGCAGTTGGCTCCAGCAGCCCAAACAAGAGCCTTGAGGCTGTTGGTGAATTGAATATGATAACAAAGCTTACTACAATTTAAAGCCTCTCCATTTGGCCCTGTTGCCTGACCAGCCACTTCTCTATGTTTTGGTATACCAGTGTTGCTGAAGATCTGACTTTTGCTCTTGTCCTCTGAAGCTCCTGGTCCATGTACTGTTGGTCCAAACAAACAGCTCTTCAGTTTTAAGTAGGAATATAGATCTGTAACCTTCTGGATTATTCAGTTGTCTCTTGCTATTGTAGGTACTCATGTGGTATAACTACACCTACAAATTTGTCAGGCTTTAGCTAGAAATGCTTGACTTCCTCAAAGCTTTTATTCCCCTTGGAAGAAAATCTGTTGATTAGGACTTTCTTCTGATTTTCTCATGGTCACAGACACTTGTACTTGTGCCAGCTTTATTCTTCCCACTCCCACACCTTTTTTTTTAAAAAAAAGGTTTGCTAGTTCCTAAACCATACTGAGCTTGTGATTGCAAGTTCAGTCTTTTCAAAGACCATGTTTTTAGCTTCTGAAATTTCCTGCTATTTGCACATGCTGTTTGTCTGCAGTTACATAAATAGTTGCAATAACATGCATTTGAGCGAGATGTAATAGGTTCTAACTTATTAACTTAGCAGTACAACTTTAAAGTAGACTTTCCAGAGCAAGGCTTTCCACAAAATGTGCAATTAAAAAAAAAAAAAAAGATGGAAAAATGTCAGCCACACCCAAAGCTAAACAAGTCTCAAGTTACAGTTTTAAATTAAAAGTTCCCAAAAGGGAAGGGTGGGCATCTGAATGTGGGAGATTCTAATTACGAGCTCTTAAATGGAATAAATAAAAATATCTAATTCTCTCTTGGGCAGTTCTCTTAGTAAGTAGGAGGTTCTGAATTGGAAATCATTATTATCTTAAATACATTTTATGGTAAGAAATATCAACTTATGCTACATAAACTATCAGCAGATACAGCTTATCAGGGCAAAATTGAAGGCATTAAGTTGTTTGTTTGGTTGGTTTTTGTTTTGTTTTGGTTTTTTTTTTCTATCTTTCTTTAGTGCCCAGCAGGATGCAGTGTTTGAACTGGTTTCTATGGGATTTAATGTAGCTCTGTGGTACACAAAATATGCATCAAGACTTGCTGGAAAAGAAGAGTAAGTGTTTTTCTTTTCTTAGTAATTCTGTTGTAGCAATATTGCAGCAAAGATTTTGCAGGTTCTGGGTTTTGATTGCTGTAGTGCAAGTCCAGCTGAGACAGTAGGAGTTCAAGGAGGTGGCTTAGCCTTCACTCACGTGCTGGAATGTCCAAGTGCACTTCAGTCCCTGGTTGCATCTGTAAGCCAAGTGCAGTAGTACCACATGACTGTGATACAGAGAAAGTGTCAGCTGTGAATAAACCCTTCACCAGTCCTGCTCTAAATGCCTGGGTACAAAACTGAGATTCTCAAAATCACAGCTCTGCTGACTTTTAGCCCTACAGCCAAAAAATCTTTGGCTTTTAACACTGAGGTTGCCTTTTACTTGAAAGTCATTACAAAGTCTTATGTTTCATTTTTTCAAGCAAGTTCTATTTGATTATTTAATGATTGGACACTGTAAGAAATTTCTTTACCATGAGGGTAGCACAGCAGTGGGACAGGTCATTAGAGAATTAATGGAGTCTTGATTCTTGAAGGATTTAAGATCAAAAGCCACAAAGCCACAACTGACCTGATCTAGTGTTGATAGTTGTGCCCTAAAGCAGGAGGTGGGACTAAATGTATCCTAGAGGCCCTTTCTAAGTCACATTTCCTTGACTCATTCTATATTCTTAGTATAACAGAAGATGAAGCAAAGGATGTTCACAGAAGCCTGAAGATAGCAGCTGGGATTTTTAAACACCTGAAGGTAGAAAAACTGTCTTTGCTGTTTGTTCTTTAAAGTATCTCCAAATACTTGGCCTTTTGTCTTAGAAAAGCCTTTGCTTTTCTGATGATGTTACAGAATACACAGGTACCTCAGACTACCTGAATGATAGAGGGAAAAGAAGGGTAGTAATATGTTGTGCTACCACTCAATCCCTGCTACTCATTCCCAGTGGCAGTGGAGGAGTAATTTGTCTGCTTGCCCAGTATTAACATTCAACAGTGCAGACACCTTCACTCAATGCCCCATCCATTTAGGAATGAGGCACTGGTTTTGCACCGACAGCAGTGGTATTAAGTCTAAACTAACTCTGAGACTTGCTTTTTGTTTAGGAAAGTCACATTCCAAAATTGATTACACCTGTAGAAAAGGGAAGAGATTTAGAAGCTCGACTTATAGACTCTTACATCATACAGTGCCAAGCTGAAGCTCAAGAAGGTATCTTCAATTAAACGTTTGTTGGATGTGGGAAATGACAGTCTTTGTGGGTCACTTGATGTCCTGTGAACTCTGCTTGGCAGCAAGGTTATGGTTTTTTTTTTATTCTTCTGAAGTACTGTGGCTTAGTAGGTCAGATTGCTCTTAAAGAATCTAAAGTTATAATTATAGAAGAAAAATCCCCAAAATCAATCTGATATTACAAATATAATAAGGAATACCTTCCACTCTCGGAGAACTTGAATGTAACATTCCCCCCTTCTTTTTTTCCTTTCATGCAACCTTTTCACCACCATGCTTGCCTGACATAAGTTCACAGTTCCTTTATTTTAAAATATTTTCAGCTCTTAAACGTTTATTAGCTAGTTAAAGGATAACATCCCTTCAGTTTTTCTGTAAAATTGGGATCATTCTATTGAAGAAAAAATCTGCCTTTATTCTGCAGTTTGCTTGACTGCACATCATTTATTTTCCACTCATGCAGGGGTTTTAAAACCCCAAATGCCTTACTGATTTGATGTGAAGGAACATTTCAGTTAAACTTATACTGTGGTGTGGAACTTTTTTTCAGTGACAATTGCTCGGGCTATTGAGCTGAAACATAATCCAGGACTAATAGCTGCTCTTGCTTATGAAACAGCTAACTTCTACCAAAAAGCTGGTAAGTGTCTTGTTTTGTATCCTTAGTGACTTGGTTTATGCCTTCCTGCCAGCAGACATACTTCACCCACCCATAAATTGCAATATTAACAGTTCCTCAGTGGACATGGTTTGTATATTTAGCTTCTATTTAGCACATTTGAGGCTTCGGTTACCAGCATATATTTTGATAAGGCCTTTTGTTCTTGTGGGAATCTTTCTGTAGTTCATGGTAGGAAATGTTAGTGAGGGCAGGCAGAAGATGGAGTA
Organism: Empidonax traillii; assembly: GCF_003031625.1. Taxonomy (NCBI): domain Eukaryota; kingdom Metazoa; phylum Chordata; class Aves; order Passeriformes; family Tyrannidae; genus Empidonax; species Empidonax traillii. The sequence continues at coordinate 186,324 of NW_020955980.1, read as the reverse complement.
ATGTCTTGAGAACACGTGCTAGCAGCAGACAATGGCCTGATGTAACTGATATGTGTTCCAGCTGCCCTTGGGCAGCAGATTCTGATACAGATCATGAAGAGCGTAGCAAGTTAATAATGTACATCCTTCCAGATGAGTAAGCTGATCCTGTGCTTACTGGGCAAGTGGGAAAAGTGTAAAAGCATGGGAGTCAGGAGAGCATTGTGACACGTCACATTATAGGACACCAGTTGAAATTAAACTAGGAACAAGCTTTGAAATGTTGCCTAAAAGTACTTATGAGAATTAGCCCTCCAAACTTTCAGGAATTCTAGGGACAGCTGCATGATAGCTGCATATTTTTTTTTGTTTTTTCTCATGGTTTCTCTATGCCTTTGCAGGAGCAATTTTTGTCACTTGTTTCTGGCTACTTCATAGTAAGATCTATTGCTAAGTTTAAGAATTCTGGTCTTTGAGTGTATTTGGGATTTTTCTTTTTAGAAATGTCCTAAGAATAACTTTATGTGTGTGTTCATAGATCAAACATTATCCAGTTTGGATCCAACCTATGCAGGGAAATGGAGGAAGTACTTAAACTTGAAGAGCTGCTTCTATATGGCCTACGTAAGTATTTTGGTTGACAGCAGTCACAGTTTGTTGTGTAAGAGCTGGATAGGGGCTAGGTATTTCCTTGGCTTTCTTTCCACGCTCTGATGAGAGATTGTGCAGTGTCAGTGGCATCTGAAGGGGTTTTTTTGAGCCAAGTGCAATTACTGCACTGTGGAATTTATTGTGAGATACATGTATTGATAAGTGAAGCAATTCAGGTTGAGCATAATACTCATCTTCCATTATCTGCATCACAGTGGAATTCTAGGCACAATTCAGAGCTGATCATCTTTTTGAAAACCCTGAATGAATCAAGTACCACCACTAGGCACCATTCCAAGTGCTGTCCCTGTTTGCCTCACTGATCTCTTAGCAAGAGCAGTGGTGCCTTTGGAATCCTGAGCTGCTCAGTTTGCTGTTTGTTTCTTGCCACAGCCTGTCATCTGGCTCTTTCATACTGTACAAAAGGCCCAAACTAAGCAGTTAACACAATTGTCTTTCTCTTAGGTTAAACCTGTAGCTAAAAGGTTTGCTTGCCTTATTAGCAAGTCTGAGAGGTGAGGGAGGGTCAGAGTTGTGGTACTTTTCCTTTTTTTTTAAGCTTTGTGATGTGTAAATTAAGGTACAGCTGTACTGTGAGAACAGACATTAAAGGATGGGTTGCAAGGTAGGCTTATTTGGTGGGATTGTTTCTTCACCTGTGGTATTTAGTATTTAAACTCCACTCCTGATAATAGATGAGGCAATTCAGTTCTCACTGGAATACAGTACTATGTTCAAGCATATGTGTGAAGGAATGGAACTTTTTGGGGTGGAAAAGTTATTTAGACTCTTGCAAAATATCTCAGACAGCAGAAAACTTCGTCTCTTCCAGGTTCAGTGGTGTTTGTCACAGATTCTGTTTTTGAGTGTTGTGGTAGTTTAAGTTTTTAGTCTTTGCTTTGTAAACTTGACTGGGATTTGTCCTCTTCCTGTGGTGAGGCTTAGTGCTACACATTGACACAGTCTCACTGAGAGAGCTGAGGGGGCTTGAACTGCAACTGTCTGCCAGTGCTTTTGGTCAAACAGCTTTGTGGAGCTCAAAGTTACTCTTGGCTAGACTTGAGACAGCCTGGTTCATACCTGCCTCATGGTGTTTGTGTTGCACTGTTCAGTGAACGCTGCTTTGACTTGCATTCCCAAATTGTCAACTGTCTGCAGGGAATGGCACCTTAGAAGAGATGGAAGAGACAGCAGAAGGGAATTGGTGCAGGAAGTGCCCATGATGTTGGTAATGATTTTGTCCTCTCCCATCAGGCATACTGTTACCATGGCCAAACTTTACTGGCGAGTGATAAATGTGGGGAAGCAATCAGATCTCTGCAGGAGTCAGAAAAATGTAAGTGTGGTTGAGACTGGATTACAGGGTGTGATGATGATGATGATGTGCCTGTTCTATTTAGCTGTATCATGTTTATTTGGTCTCCTATAAACTTAAGATTTGATCTGCCACCTGATCTGAAAATCCAGCACACCTTTGAAGAGAGGCAGTGCTTTTTTTTTTTTTTCTTACCAAAGACTGTCTTTCATAACAGTGCTATAGAAAATTCCATCTTCACTTCTCAGCCTGGTAAAGACTGACTTTGGACTGCTTGCTATATACACTGTAAAAAGCAATGGTCTGGTCATCATGTTTTCTGGTCTGTATGCCAGGGTACTGCAGCCATTTCTGCCTTGGGGGTTGCTCTACCTTATATTAAATAGTAAATCGAGACCCTGCTTGTGTGCTTTTAAACAGATTTCAGTAACTTATTTCCTTTCTATTCCTTTGAAAGGTAGCTTAAGGCAAGTTTGTAGTAGTTTAAGGTCTTCTTCCCATTCTTCTGTCTTCAAAACTATTGCTACCCCAACAGCCAGCACTGCATAACTTTACCACAATGTATAAAACATGCTCAAATCTTCAGATTGGAAATGTAAAGATTAATTTTTAAAATAAATTAAAAATTCATTAATAAATTGGATTACTTGCAGTGAAACAAATACCATGATTTTTATTGTGCCTGCTGCTCAGAGGAGAATGCTTCTCTTCCCACTCCATATTGTTGTTTGGTCTTGGACATCAACTGTGCATGGACATCTTCATGCCCTCTCTTTTTCCCTACCATGTGGCACAGTTCTTGGGTTTATTGTTGTATTTTGCCCCATACATAAGACTGCTTTCCTGCATCTTCCCACCCAAAAAGCTATCTTTTTCAATTTTTTTTCTGTTCCTAGTCACTTGTTGGATGCAGTAAATCTTGTCTGGAAGTGCTGCCTTTGAACTAGTTTGGTTTTGTTTCTAAGAAGAAAGAAGCCTGAATGAATTCTTGTATCTTCTAAAACTGAAGTGCTGTAGAGCAGAACTGTGGTTTAAGAGGGCTGTGTAAATGATTTTTATTTAATTTATTTCATTTTATTTCTTCAGTTTTTTCCAAGGCTGAAGCATTGTGCAAAGAATATGGAGAAATCAAAGGGCCTGGGACTACTGCCAAACCTTCTGGACATCTCTTCTTTAGGAAATTAGGAAGTCTGATTAAGACCACACTAGAGAAGTGCCAGAGAGAGAATGGATTTATGTAAGTAATTCATGGTTGGTACAATGCTTTGTATAAAGTGTTATTACCTCGTTTGCCGTTATTTCAAGGTGGGATGGTGAATTTTACTCTCCAGTTGTTACGTTCCTTTAGGGCATGGCATGTAACTTATTTTTGCAAATTTGTCTTTTTGTCAATTTGCAAATGTTACACCCTGATTCAGGCACTGCCTTGCAAGACAGTCTTTTTGGGTGTTGCGGTGCTGCAGCACGTTAAGACCAATTTAGGGAAAGAATTGTCCTCTTCATCTTTCCTGGGAAGTATTTTAAATGCCCATTTGTATTTTGAAGGGTTTTTTTTGGACAAAAGATACTCTTCTCATTGAAGCACTGGGAGTAATGGTTATCAGGAGGGGAAAACCTGCCTCGCTGTTAGGGATGAACAGTAATACCAAGAAGGAATTGCTTCTGTCCTTGTGAATCTTGGTGACAGGATGCATGTTAGGTGGTGCCTTAATGCAATGGAAGAGAGCAGCAGTGACTGCCACTGTAGAAACCCAGATTGTTTCTCTCTAGAGATGCAAACAAGACTTGCAGAGATGATGCATTTTATTTTAAATACATTTCTGTATTCTTTTACAGCTATTTCCAGAAGGTGCCAGCAGAGGCTCCCCAGCTAGAACTGAAAGCAAACTATGGCTTAGTAGAGCCTGTTCCTTTTGAGTTTCCTGCCTTGAACGCACACTGGACTCCTGAAACACTTGCAGCATTTGATCTCACCAAGAGGCCGAAGGATGACACTGTAAGATAACCTCGTGTACTGTTCTTTCCTGTTAGCTTTATTCTGTGTAGCCTGCAGAGTTACTGTGTTGCTCTTGTGTCATGTTCCCCAGCTCAGGGCAGGATGTAGACACAAGGCCACACATTTCTATTGTGCCAGGGGCAACTCAGTTAACCTCTGCCCACTCTCAGCATCTGGGAATTCAGAGACATTTTCTTACTAAGCTCTGAATAGGAGGAAACCCTGTAATGTGTGTAATATGTTGAAATGGAGTGATAGGAGTGAATGCTATAGAAAGATTTTTCTTTTTTAGAAAAGGACTTGTTTAAGGTTGCTGAAACAGAGAATATTTGGCTTTTTCCCCCTGCTTGAGTCTTACTAAAAGTCTTCTTCCTTGAAAAGAGAAGGGACTGTTACAACATGTAAAGTTAGTCGTCCATAAATACAGTGGCTTGTACTTGTGGTATTTAGTTGGGTTTTTTTTTCTTATTGTTTGCAGGCTAAACCAAAGCCAGATGAAGAAGTAAAACCTCTGAAGGAACCAGATATAAAGCCTCAAAAAGACAGTGGATGCCAGATTTCTTAAGTGCCATAAGTGCTTCGAACTCACTTTGAAACTGTATTAGTAGGACTCTGGGGCTTTAGTTCTGATCTCCCTTTTTTTGATTCTCCTTTTTTAACTTAGAAGACTAATTTAATTTATCTTCATTAATATGTGTCTATCTTGCTTGAGAATGTGGTGGATTTCTAGGAGGTTATTTATATCTGACTTATTTTTGGTTTTAGTGGGATATCATAGAATGAGTGGGCTTAAATGTTCCTGTTGTGCCTCTAGAGAGTTTCTTTTTGTGGGTTTAGTTTTGCCCACAAATAGCAAAGGAAGTATCATGATTGTAATGCTAGAGGATTTTCCCATTACATTATATGCTATATAATGTCAAACTCTGCAAACATAGGTTTGCATGAACAGTTATATTTTTTCAAGTTTTGTCATTCAGGCTTAGCACCCTGTCATGTTCCAATTCACATAATTGTAGTGAGCAAAGAAAATCTGGGTTTGGTTTGTAACACCCCTGTGGTATTTCAGAGGACTTTCACAGAACTTGGAAAACCTTAAGTTCTGCATAACTAGAGCACAATTTATATTCTGAAACTATTAGCCTCTGTTCTTTCCTCTATAGAATAGGGTTCTGGCATCAGAATTTGTAGTAAGGTACTTTAATTAAAATCCTTTAATATCAAAGTGTATCTGAAAGTGATGCAGCAAGTAATGTGAAAATTCTTAAAAGTAATGCATCACTGTGTCATTCATTCAAAGTTTTTGAATCTTGAAAGATTTGGCAAGTTTGAAAGCTGCAGACAGTTGAAATCTCCTGGCATTGTAATTCAGGAAATTGTCATGCGTAAGATAATGGAATTGTAACGGAGTTGCTGTGTTTCCATCTGGGTAGTGTTTGTAGGAAGCTGTCAGGAGAACAGGGAGGAAAGATGAGCTGAAGAGCTGATGGCACAACTGGGAAACCAAGCTCTAGATTCCCTTTATGCCCTGTGCCAATAGTGCTACTTCTCAGCCTTTGCAGTACTGCACTGAAATCAGCTCCTTGGGAAGAAATCTTGCTAAAAGCCAAGCCCAGTCAAGACTGAGAAAGAAACTACTTTGTAGAACTTGCTGCTTCTATTATTGCCTTCTGTGGAAAATGGGGTAGTATTCTTTAGTGCTGAGCACTGCAAAACACCCGTGACAGCAAAAACATAGCTTTCTGATTTGCTGCAAAGGAATATGATGCATGTGTTGAAGTGAGAGCCTTGCAATCCCTGGGGGCCTGTTGCTGCATTTCACTTTACCTGAGAAAGAAACTGGACAGCCTGACAAGGTTCACTGTTTCAACAAACATGATGGCAAATGCACTTACCCTTATGTACACTGTAAGCACATTCCTCCCTTTGTTCTCTTTGGGTTTGTCCTCCACTGTGGTGTAATTCGGTGCTTCTGCTTGAAGCCTTCACGGGGCTCAGAGTCACTTAGCTTAGAGGGCAGGAGTGCAGCTCCTTGAAGGCCCATGGAACAAAAGCTTTTGAGGAGGATAATAGGAAACTCAAGACTCTTCCTGAGACACTGGACCAAACTTCAGAATTTGTTGCTGCAAAAGGCAGAGGCTTTTAATGCTGGCAATCCTGGGTGAATCAAATGCAGAATTCATTGCTTCCTCTGATGGATTTTTCTTTCTGCCAGTTTTGCATATAAAAATAAGTGTAAAATGAGCTGAATTTCTTTGGAAGAAAATTCTGTTCTGCAAGGACCTAAATGATTAGAGGATAATGAGTATCAAGAATAATATTTATCTAAACTTGGTCCATTTCTTCTGGTGCTGCACTAGGGCCTGGGGTGTGTTTTATGAAGAGTTACTCAGATCTGTTCATAACTTGACCAGCTGACTCATTAGACTTCCTGCATTGTTAAAAGACCAGCTTAGGTTTTGCCTAAGTAGCGTGGAGCTACTTTGCTTGTACAGATGTTAATTCTGAAAATGTGTTACATCCGTAGTCACGTCCATTTGCTCAGCCTGACGCCTTTCGGGATCAACATGCAGTTAACTCAAGTTTCATAATCATGATTTTTTTTCAGTTACTCATTGTTTTCCAGATTCCTGTTTGTGTTAATTCGTACATGTCTCAACTTAATTACTTTCCTTTCTATGCAGACTAGATTCCTTTTTCCCTTCTCCCTTCATTTTCCCTTCCATCTGCTGCATGCTGTGGCACAGACTTGCCTGTGTTTGCTAATGCATGTGTGGGTCCTGGGACTCATTTCCAGTGAGGCTTTTGCCTATGGGTATATTCCTGTATAGGAATATCTTAAAGTTAACAGATCATGACTAAATTGTTCCCAAACAACTTGGTAGGAAAAATTATTTTATGGATTGGAATCCTTTGGAGGCCTTCTCAAACCGAGTGGTTTGTCTGAATCGAGTTCACTGTAAATAGTTTGGGGCATAACCAAGTGAATTGTGTCAGATGGTGACATTACTTAAGACTAGCTGTGTAACGTCTTATGCCATAGCTGTTTCAGTAAATATGATGTAGTAGTTTAAAAATAGACTAATGGAACAAACTAATTCACTTAACATTTGTTGCTTTTCAAGACGAACTTCATTTACTTGTAGCTAAAATCCTATGGCAAACACTGGATGGTTTTGCCCAAAAAATAAGAAACTGTTTAGTACAGAGAGCTGTGAGCCAATGAGCAGTTTTCTGTTTCGGTTTTGTTGGGTAGCAGGAAGAATTATTGTAAATAGGATTTAGATTAATTGTCCAATATGCTTAAGAATATGGATGAAAGGACTGGGAGTTCCAGGTAATCTGGAAACCTAGCAGCCATGTTCCTTTTATTAGAGTTCCCTTTAGTAAATTTTAAGAATGAGGTATTTTGAATGGTGACTTTTTAATACTCTAATGCTGCAAGAGCCTGTTTCTGTGGCCCCTCTCCGGTTTTAGAGGCTCTCGTGGCTAAACCTGCAAATCTCATTGGTGTAAATAGTCTTTAAAAATTTGTGCCCAGTCTGAAGTAGAACAAAACTGCGGCTGAATAGAAAAGGGAGTGCTGGGCCCTCTGTTTTGTGCTTTAAAAATAAAAAGTGATTGTCTTTATCTAGTATAAAACAAACCATTCAGCTCTTTGTAAGATTTCTATTTAAATACCTTCCTCCATGTATTTAAATACATTCCTTCCATGTTTCGTGTTCCTGGGTTTACAGTAGCTGATCTCCATCCAGCATGTGACACACCTACAACTGAGGGACTAAGCCTGGCCCTTGGATGCTGATGTCTTCCTCCCACTGGATTTGGCAGAGGAGTTTTGCCTGTCAGCCTGAGGATGGCGTTTGGTCACTTAGATGTTCAGCATGGGTATGTGGTGTGTCTGTAACGACAGTAGTGGTTTGTACTCAGAGCAGGAAAATGGATCCCTGTATCTGTGTAGAATGTAGACAACCTTGCACTTTAGAAATTTCTCGTCTTGCAACTTTCAGTACAATACAATATGGTTGTAAATACTCCTTCCTGGCATTTTAGTTTTGTTGCACTGATCTCAGTACTGTGCTATCAGTAAGGTTTTAATGGGAAGCATTATTAAAATGTATTTTTAATTGTGTTTAAACAAACTCATGAAGCATATCTCTGCCTTTAGAACATGAGAGGAGGGAACATGAGAGGAGGCAGTAGTTCATCTGTCTTTCATGGGAGTCCAGAGAAATGAGAAGTTCCTGTCTATTGGCTGCAGGATGATACATTTCATCCCATCCCCTTGTCTAGTATTTAAACTGAAGTTTCAGCCTTAACATAAATCCTGTTCATGCCTATTAATTATCCCTAAAGACAGAATTCTGTCTCTGAAGTTCATGGCTAAATTATCATAGCAGCATAAGCTGCTTTTTTTGTGTGTGGTTTTTTTCTCTTAACTGGCCCAGTTGAGTGAGGAATAAAATACAGGGAGTATGACAGGCATGGAAAAGCCCCTCCAGTGTGTCCCTGTCTCCTGATTGTGAGCTCAGTGTAAAGGCCTTTCCACAGTGACTGTTGGTTTCACTCAGCACCTTTCCCTGCTGCTGATGCTCCCAAATTCAACCAGTGTGTCCCACGGCTGATTAGCTCTTTATGTAGGAAGGCCCACCTCCTTTGGTTTTGGGGTCTGCATGGATTACAACCTTCCTAAAGCCATCCTGTACTCTGAGTGATCCCACTTCACCCAGCTCTGATTACATTGACAAAGCAGCCTTATTTTGTAAAGACAGTCACCACGCAATCTTAAGCTTCATAGTTTGAAAATTTGTATATAACCACGAATTTCAGAATACCATTTAAAATAAACAACCTGAAAGTATCACACTTTGTTTCATCATTTAAAATGTCAAGTATAGTAGCAAGAAAAAGGCTCTGTCTTGAATGTTACTTTGTCCAATTTAATGCAGCTTTATTCATTATACAAAATATTTAATCCTTGAAGTAAGCTGAAAGGAGGACTTGAGCAAGATATTGGGTGCATATGGAAGTAGTAGCTACAAGAAGCACATCAAGTTGTGGGGCAGGAAGAGAAGAAGTGGAATTTCCAAACTTCTGTTTTTTAAAAAAAGTAATTAGATATGATTTCATATATGAAATTCCAGTACTTGCCAAGGTCTGTGACCTTGTAGGATATTCTATATGCTACATGAAGGAGTTATTTGGGAATAACCCCAGATTGCTGGCCACTTCTCTTAAGCTGCCAGCAGCCAGTGGCAAGCAGATTTGTGGGGGATGTTTCTTCATTTCCTGAGGCACAGCTTGCTCTGTTCATTTTAGTGTAAATACACACTAATTCCTTTCAGCCTCTCAGGTTTTAGCACAGTTTCTGGAGGAAAAAAATAATCTCTTTCATGGTGATGTCTCTCTTTCTGTCTGACATAAGATTTACCCACCCAACCGGGGAGCCAACCAAACAGGCCATTGCATTTGGAGAGCCTGTAGTTGCTAGACTGGATTTACGTTTTCCTTTCCTCTGTAGGGAAAAGGATCTTTTCAGCAGCAGTCTCTGCTGAAACAGATTAACTCTGAAGCAGATTTTCAAGTCACAGAAACTTGCTGGTTTGTGTTGGGAACTCCTGAAGACCCATGGTTTCCCTCCCACTGATGTGAAAACAGATGATGAGTTACTCAGAACACTTCGGACCAAAAAGCTGAGCAGCTCCTTGAATGGGACATACATCCCTGTCTTACTGTGTGCTTTATCTAGTGTCTTGCAAGCTGCTTTTCATGCCTCCACTTCTTAAAAAAAGTAGATTTCCTTGGCTTTCCTTGCTAAAAAAATTGTTGCAGAAAAAACCCAATGTATTTCCTTGCTTTATTGCTTTCCTTGTTTTCTTGCACACTTGAGAAAGAAGTAAAAATCACCAGCAACAGTGCTGAGAGCTAACACTTTTGCAGCAGGAGCAACATCAAACGCAGCTCCATGTTCAGAAAACAGCTGTTGCCCACATCTGTCACCCAGACTTACCTGCGGCAGGGGGAGCCAGTGGCTGTGCTGTGCCTCTCCCCAGGTGCTCTCAGCCAGCGCTCAGGGCTCCTGCTCAACAGGCACATGCTGCCCACACCCACTCCTTCAGCTCGCAGATCTCCTTCCTGCTGACCTTGGCCGTCGCTGCCATTCGCTCCTCGTGGAGGCTGTTTACCAGGAGCTTGAAGGAGGTGCTCCAGAGGAGGTCCTGCAAAGCCAAGGGCTCCAGATGAACTTTTGAAGGCTAATCCATCCAGGAGCTCCTGGTCTTAGGATTCCAGCTAATGTCTCCTTCTTTTTCACCAGGTTTCCCAGGTACCTTTGTGGCAGCTCTTGTTAACATGTAAGTTTGTCTCATAAAAATGGGGTTTGGTTCCTTGTTTGTGATATTCTAGATGAAGTCTGACTAGCACAGCGTGTTAGTCCCTTCTGAACCGGACATGCATCTGCTGGTGTCACCAAGAAACACATCTGTTTCTCAGAACCATGTATCTAACAGGGGTCTCTAACAATGTTACTTATGCCTCCAATCTTTCTGTCTGGCTTTCTCAAAGAAGGACTCGCCTTCAGTTTGCGATGTCCACGTCAATGGCCCCTGGATGTAGGGCTGCATTTGCTTTGTTGAATTGCCGTCAGATCTGAAAGTTGGATACCTTCTCTTCTAGGATACCCAGCCCCTCTTTGCTGACAGTACTTCCCCAGTTTTTGCCACACAACTTAGTAAATACCTTCTCCCTAAACATCATGTAACACAGTGACTAACAGCACCAGAAGAGCCCTCTTGAATGTGTAAAAAAAAATCCTATAGGGCTGCAGTGGAGTGATGGCCACCAAGGGGCAGCAGAGCTTGTCTTTTCCCGCAGTTTTTTTCCACACAACTGCCCGACACAGATAGGGTGTACCCAGGAGTGGCACCACAGCTTTAAAATGGGAACAGGTGTCACAAGTTAAACGTTCTACATTTTATACTGAAAAGAACATCTCTGTAATTACTGATGGGGTGGCATCCAGGAGCCCCTGCAATGCTCTGTGACCTAACTCTCTGTCAAGGTCACTGCCAAGGCAATAAACTTCAGACCTCTCCTCCCTGCTACACAGGGTAGTGATACATGTGCAGGCAGGCTTCCAGGAAAAACGATGGGTTAGATTGATACTCACACTGGCACTGCAGGTTTAAATGTTGTTAAAAGAGGAATACTTCGGTAGCATTTCACATATCCAGGTTTTCTTTTAGATAAGGTAAATAATGCGTAGTCAGAGTGCAGGAACAACTGAGCTTGTAAACTTTTAATAAATAAACACTAATAAAAAGTGGTAAATTTAACAGATTCTCAAATGCAACTGAAAAGCTGTTTTGAACCTAAGGCCGAGTATGTATGGAACTTCTGCAAGTACTGGCCTGAAAAAGCTGCTCCCGTGTTGCAAAATCCTGACTTAGCCACGACTGATTTCAATCCAAATGAGGTGGTATAAATAAAGCAAATATTTTATCTTCCTTTTCTCCTTCCTTACAGTTTAATTTTTCTCATTTACAGTTAGTCCAGAACTCAGATCTTGAAGAGCATGAAAATCTACAGTGGAATGAAAACATGGTTTAAATGGAACATTTGATTCTTCCTGGCCTGATTACAGGCATACAAATAAGAAAAAATTCCATGGAAATCAATGTGGCCATAGTAATGTAATGTCAGTATAGCCACAAACATATATCAGCTTGCAGGGTACAAGATTGGCATAAATAAATGTTTGTCTATTCCACCTGAGAAGAGCTGCTCCTTTTTTCCCTCTACCTCTGGTTACTGTGAGACATGTGACTCCAATCAGCACTAATTTGCAGGTGGTGTTTTAAAATGTACTGAAGGGGATGAGGGCAGTTTAACTCCTCAGTCTGTGAACTCAGAGATGCTCCTGCTGTCCCAGTTTTATCTGTTGCCACGCAAGGTTGTTAAAATGTCATTTGGAGCCCTTGTCTTTCAGAAATGGATCTTGACTGTTGTGGTTTTGCCCACCAGCCCATCCCTGGGGCTGAGGATGGTTTTGTCCAGGTAATTTCCGGACAAAAAGACCAATCAAAAGTCCAGTAACGCCTTTGCTAATTACATTTTCAAGAAAACGGAAGAGAAGGTTGTTGGCGCAGTTGAAATTAGGGGCAGCAGCCATGTAGGAGAAAGGAGTAGCGGGCCCGAGCAGGGCCAGACTCCCTCCTCCCCCGGCTTGGGCCGGGGTGGGGGGAGCAGGTGCAGCACTAAAGTCTTCCCCTCTCTCTTGTGAGAGAGTGAAGAAAAAAAAGTTTAAAAGACAAACTGCTTGGACAGAAACCACTGTAAAAGAATTCCAGCCAAAAGATAACGGAGCTTCCAAGGTCGAAGCTGGCAGCTGAAGCTGCAGTGAGAAAAGTAAAGTACGAAAGGGGGGGCTTGTTTCCCCCCTGCCTTTTCGCTCTCTCTCCTCAGCAGGGAAAAGACTGAAAAGTAATCCCTGCTACTTGTAAAAGTTTGTTGGAATAAGGAGACCCCCCATGCAGCTGATAGAAGAGTCTGTGGATGTACTAAAGAGAACCGAGACTTCATGAAAAGGACTGAAGTGAGGCAGAGTCCTGGTGGACATTTGTGACCCTGAGGGAAACCTGTACTGGAGCAGTGACGACTCAGGTGGGATACTGGGATCCGTATGTGTGAATCTATACTCCTACTGAAGATTTTGTAACCCTGAGAAAATCTCATGCTGGAGCGAGACGGCCCATGTGAGATGTTGGGATCCGTGTGTGTGTGGATTCGTGCTAGACCCATGCCGAGAAGTCTATCAAAGACTGTTCTCCCATGGGTAGGGACCTCCATAAAGAAACAAGGGTGAACTTTTAAGCCATTATCCCCTGTAACCCTGTGGAAGAAGATCCATAGTAAGTAAGTGTCCCCTTGCAAGCCTATGGAAGGAAGACCCTTCAAGACTGGGTAACCCCCAGCCTTCGGTCTTAGCCCAGGAGGGGGGTAAGCCCAGCCCTGGAAGCCAACACAGAGAGAGAAGAAGAGAGAAGAAGTTCCAACTGCAATGAAAGTGCTGCTGCTGCTGAGGATCTGTTGCTAGAAGGAGAGAACTGGAACTCCAAAGATACAAAATGAGACTACTTCTTCTCCTTGGACTAGTATAAAAGGGGAAGAAGTATTTCTGTAAATATATAGCACTTCAACTTGAGTAAAAATTGTTGTAAATATAGTTCTTTAGTTTTTAATTTGTTAGTAATTTTTGCTTTACTAGTAATAAATGTTTATACTGTTTTCCCCAAATCCTGTCTCTCTTTTGTCTGCAAAAACCTTCTCTCAACTAGTAATGATTGTGTGGAGGGTGGAAAGCAAATTAACCCAAAGCAAAACCACGACATTGACCAATGACAACATCAGTTTATTTACATGCTGAATTTTATGTGAATTTGATTTTGAAGTAACTGTTTTTAATACAAACAAGCCTTTGAAGTAAAATAAAGGTTTTACTTAAAATTAAGTAGTGCTTCCCCCCCCCCCAACTGATATCTCATAAAAATAACATTGATTTATCTTACTAAGTAGAGGTGCAAGTTTGCTGAAGTTCCTTCTGTACCTGTGGTTGTGGGCTGAGTGTTACAAGCTCACATCTGGTGCTTCCCTTAGGCCGTCTAGGAATTCAAGGAAAGAAGGTCTCTGCATTTCTCCTTTTTCTTCTCCTTTTCCTTCTGCAAAAGCTGACAGATCCACCCTCAGCCTGGGAGCACGTTTGTCATTTGAATCAGCCCTGTCTTAGAACAGCTCCTTTCTCATCTGTCCAGTGAGATGAGCAGGACTAAGGCATCACCACTTTTTGTTCCCCCTTCTGCTACTCAAAAAGTAAAATTAATTTCAGCTGTAAAAATACAGAATTAACACTTGATTTCCCTATGTTATGTTGTATTTCCCCCCACAGCTTTTACTAGAAGTCAAAACCAAGCAACAATTCATGTAATTGTGGGATATGGACTAAGGGTTGGTGCACAGGAATTAAATGTTGTGTTAATTTGACCTAATGCGAACAAGCCTGTAGTGGAAATAAGATACATGGCAAAAGGAACAGGAATGATAGTTAGTTTTGCTTACAGGAAGTTACTTACCATAGGTAATAAAAATGTTTGCTTAAATTAGATTTACCATAGCTTGTGAAAACTTTACCAAAAGCACAGTTCTTGCCTCTTGTTTTGGGGAGTGAAACCTCTTTGGTGTGTGGATGGAGAACATATTGCACTGTCTGTACAGAACTGTCTTCTGCTGGGGAAGTTCCCTAAAATTGGAAGAAAATACTTTGACAGAAATTTTACATTTCTAATATTTCAAAAAGTCTTAACCTATGTCCCTTCCACACAAAAATCTTCCCTTGAGGTTGTATATTTGGATCCAGGGCAAATGTTGTTCAGAGAGGCAGTAAAAGCTGAACCCGTGACCATCTCTGTCAAGTCTCTAGACTCTGAAACAATCTAGTTCCTTTGTGACTTAGAGCAGTGAAGCAAACAAAGAATTGTTTACACATGGACTAGAGAAAAAACATTATTTCACTCCTATCCATATTTTCAAACATTTGGAAGTCCTTTTCTTCCCAACAGGGGACAAAATACTTCAGTGCTAACAACACACTGCAAGCAACTGAAAATAAAGGTTTTGATAAATGCCAGTGAGCTTTGTTACTGTACTGAAATCAGTGTAAAGCTAATTGAAAGCTCTAGTAGAGCTTTGACTGTGATTATTGGTTTATGTGTCCTATTACACGCACCAGTCCTCCTGTACTGTACCTTCTGAAGTTACTGCACTAAAGATGGATTTTGATTGCAAATGATATTTGAAAGTGAGCAAACAGGTCAGGACAACCCAAAAGGATGAGGTGGAGGTTCATGTCAAAGGTGATGCGGATGTGTGGCTAGCTCGTTCACTTCAATATTGGTTCTGGTAGCAGAATCAGAAATTAGTGCTGGTCTAGGCTTTGGAGACCAATACTGGCCCAAGTTTCGGGGCCAAAGTCAAGGGGGTTTTAACCTGAGGAAAAATGTCAAGAAATAAAGGAGCACCCTAGAAAACTTTGTCTAACCATAAAGGCCTTTGGGGAATGTAGGTGATACAAAACCCGTCCCAAAACCCAAATTCTAAAACAGTTTTCTGTCACCAGCTCCCTGAAAGTCTCTAAAGTGTGTTGTTCTGTTGCAACACTCCCGGTTTTATTAGCAGTGTTTGTTGTTGGGCAATCCATCTGAATAACGTTATGTAACTCCAATTATCCTTTACTAATTCCTGCCAGTAAGAAAATAACCTGCTCTGATTTGTTGTGCTGCAAGACTGGTTACGGATGGCTGCAACAATGGTTGGTTGTACAGGACGTTTACCTGATCAAAGACACATCCTCAAAGACACACAGGGCCTCTGGAGGAAACACTGCATGGATGATCAACCAATCCAGTGAAATTTTGTAACTAAGGATTCATGAAAATGGTAGTGGAGTTTTTCTAGCAATAACATTCTACAGAAAAAAAAGGGATTTTTTTAAAATGTGAGGTTAGCAGATTATGGACGTTGCAATTATAAATTCAGTTTTCATTGCTGAGGACTGCCTGTAAATGAAGGGCTCCCAAAAGCTGAAACTTGAAATTGTCTGAATCTGCATTTCAGGTTCTAGTTTGACAGTTTAACTTTAGAGGTGAATCACATATGGGCTCTTGTGATTTAGTACAGCACCACTTCCCTGAACGTCTGAATAACCAGCCTGTGCCAGTTTGTGCTTTAGAGTGAAATGTCTGCTTTGGAAAAGGGATACCTAAAACTGATAGTGTATTTTTCCAAGTTTTAGGCATGATATAACTGAATTTTAAAACATGACCTCAGCCCTGGCAACATATTCCAAGGTCTTCCTATTTGAGCTCGATTCTTATCAAATTGTATCCTTATTTCTTTTTAACAGACTTAAATTTGAACCTTTGATACATAAAACTATTTACAGCATTTTATCAGGCTTGTTTAGGGGAGAGAAAGGGTAGCAGAGGAGGCTTTGCAGTTGGGACCACGCTTGAAACATGAACCAGAGGTGAATGAAGTTCACCCTCCCTGCTCTAACACTGACTTCTTGCAGCTTTTTGCTGCTAAAGAAAAAAACTGGTTCATTTTTAAAACATGGCAGCAGATTTGAGGACTCTGGCTCCACATTGTTGCTTTTAAGACTTATTTTAACTATGTTTTGTGGGCTCTGATACTGTCTTGTTACTACTTCACTGCATAAGCTACAGCCATAAATTAACCATACGTGTTGGAGTCTCTGTGATCAAAGTAAGTAGAAGTACTGGGACAACTTTCATTTTTCAGTGTGTCTAACAGAACGTATCTACATTAACTGCCTTTTGTCTAATTAATGTTTTACTGTTTTGTCTTGAGGAACATGGGGATGGTGGAGAGAGCTCTGAGGGATAGGATGTGGACTTTTGGAGTGAAAAAACCACCTGGGGATACAGGGTGTTGAAGACAGATTAGTTAAGGATACAGTGGGTTTCTCACAAAGAGCTTTTGCAAGTATTAATGAAGTTTCAGAATGTGACCCAAAAAGTGTCTCAACTGGTTGTTGCCATTCCCATTTATCTCTGATTAAAGTAACTTACAGGCAGTAACTGAATTATTATCAGCTATGGCATAACACATCTCCTTCCTTTGTCCAACCAGTAAGGTTTTAATGTGTAGTAGAGGAAAAAAAAAAACAGCAAAATCATGGAAGAGAAAAGGGAGTTTTGTGAGGAAGAACATGTCCTCTGGAGCATCTACTGCTTTCTTTAAGCTACAGAGATAGATAGAATTTGTCATGCAATTCCCACTTAACTCAAGCTCTTATTTTCTGATGCATGAATCTTGGACCTGTCATTACCTGATCACTTCTGAATATGGAGAACTTACTGCTTGGGGCATTACAATGGAATTCAGTATCCTGGTATACCTAAATCAACCTGCAGAGTCCTCTTTTCAGTTCTGACAGATGCAGGGGTTTTTTTCTCATTCATCAAAGTAAGCAAATGAAAAAAAATAAAAAATTTAGCTGGCTGGAAACATGTAAAATTTACCTATATTCAGCAAAACAAGTGGTCCAACATTAATAATAGGGATTTTAATAATTCTTGCTCTCCAGATTTCGTATTTTTGTTACAAATTTAAATGTCAGCATTCATAAAGAAGGTAGATTTGCTTTATAGATCAACCAAGTTAATAAAAGAATTATTTCTTTTATGGAATACTGAATACTGTCCTAAGCTACTCTTTGTTGCATTTTTTTCGTTACTAGTATGCATGAAGAAAGTCAGGGGAACAGCTGGAAGAGTAGATTACGTAAATGCAAAACAAATTTTCTGGACAATGCTTTTGAAGAGACATCTAAGTTATGCTTTTCCCTGACATTTTGATGGTAGTTGAGAAAAAGCACGTCCACAAGTTGTTTTTCCATGAGCCTATGTGGTTTCTGCCTAGATAAACAGAATGAACAAAACTCTCCCATTGCTGGGCTGTCAGTTGAAAATGCAAATCAGTGCTACTCTGCTGCATTTCCTAATATTTCCACTTTTTTTTCCCTTTTTTAAAAAAAAAAAAAAAAAGTCAGTCTGATTGTAATGGTTTAGAGCATGAGGATATTTACAAGACTAATATTCCTCTCAAGAAAGCTGTTTTCTTCCTCAGCTAGAGAAAACCAAGACTCAGAAGTACCACCAGTGAAAGCAGATATTTCATTCATCTACATGCAAATCACTACAATAAGCCATGCTTCAGTTTCACGGGAAAGTTTGGAAGTGACACAACCTCCAAAACAAAACTGGAAGCTCAGTCTATTTCTGCATAACTTGTGCTGGGAGTGATTGAAAGTTGTGAATTTTTCATCTCTTCCTCACCAGCTGCTGAGTGTCTCATTTCCTTTGGCATTTCTGGTTTTTTTCCTAATTTTAGAATTGGAGAATTGAATTTGTCACCTTTCAGCTCCTGCTGTATAAGCTAGTGGTCAGCTTCAATAAGTGTTCCAGGTAAGATAGCACACTCCACAGGCCTATCTGCACTGCTGGATGAAACGCTGAAACTTAAATTATTTCCATTGCACAGAACTGTTGTCTTATGATAATTTGGTTGCATATTAAGTCCCAGGACTTGAGAAAGTAATTCTGTGATCAAAGCAGTGGAATTTATTCCTATTAGTTGATCTCTAATCTGTTTCTTTGCTGCCTCTAGTTTGTACATGATGATGTCTATGTTGGCAAGCTGGGGTAAAGGTGAGATCTGGATGGAATTTCCCAGTGAAGGGCACCTGCTGGGAACCTAATCCATCAGCTCAGTTGGGTTCTACTTGTTGAAAAATCAAATGGAGTTGTTTGCTTTACCTCTTCTTGGAAAGCCATTTCAAAGGAGCTTTTCCTCTTCCTTTGTATTTTGTCATTTCCATGTATTTTGTCATTCATGAACAATTATGGAAATATGCAAACTACTGCTGATACCTGAAGAACCAGCTCGTGGGGTCCCCTCCTAAATGTGTCTCTCTGTCACCCCAGGGCTTGAAGTTACAGGTGGGAAGCAAATTCCTTGTGCTTATGTTTCTGGTGTCTGATCTGGTGTGGTGGCAGTTCTATACGTGACTCTGAAAGGGGCAGCTGAGCTACGATCCGTTCACCTCATTCCTGTGCTCCAGCAGCTCTAATTAGGGATCAAGCCCCGTTTTGCCAGCTGTTGCACAAACACGAAATAAAAGACAGTGTTTACCAGCAAGAAACTGCTTTTATTTCACAAGAGGATGGATAGGTTGAGCGCTGTGTGTGAACGGGCAGGGCTCATGCCTCTGTACGAGCTGGCAAGGGCAAAGCAGCTGCGGAACAGAGCAGACTCTGCAGTACCACATGGTTTCCCCAAACCCCGAGGTTCAAAGCCCACATGACCCTGCTGCCTTTGGACTCAGGCAGTCTTCTGCAGCTTAAGAGAGGACAGGTTGGTTCTGGCAGCTGCTGAAAGGCAGATATTTTCTAGTTGTTGACAAAAAAAGAAAGAAAAAGAAATTCTGGATCCCAGTCTATGTCCTTGTTAACCATTTAAAGTGCCTTTTCTGAGGAACACCTCTCATCAAACCTGCAAAGAGGGGTTCTACAGTGGCATTGTAAGAAGTCTGTGCTAAATGCTTTGACAAAAAACATGCATGCTCTGAAATGAAATCTTATTTACTGTGATGTTATTAAAGTGCTAAATAAACAGACAAACTCAGAAGGGCTGGTAGGATGTGGGCGGGTGAATAAATAAGCTTTGATGCTAGTGTCAGTCAATGCTAATTTCTATCCTTTAAAGTATGATAAACACAGCTGTCAGAATTGTGATCTGAAATTGCTCTAATTAAATTAGATTTTCACTAGAATGAAAGCAGCTGAGCACCTTGTTTTGTTTCCTCTTTAGCTGGACTAGTTCAGAGAATAATGACTTTCCAATTCTTTCATGGCCATGTAGGGAGGGCAAAATTTGTTAAAAATATATACATAAGCATCTGAATATGCACAAGACTATTGTATAATATTCCATATTCATATTCCTTTTATTGTATTTGCTGCTCAGAATTTGGATCTTGATTTAGAATCTGAGATCTTCAAGAAGGAGTTATCTGCGCTGGCTGGCCACTAAATGCTTTCTTTGTAGTAACATGGGGAGATTATGTAAGTCCCTTGTGCGCCCCTTAATTTGTATGTAACAGTAAATGACAGAAAAGGGCGTTTCAGTGGTTAAGAACTATTTTACTGCTGATTATGGACTGTGGATGAGAATAATAATTAACAGTCACTATAAAGAAAGACATGAAGGGTTAAAAAATAACAAACAAGTCAGTTGATTTCTGCATAATCCTTCATTTTTTGTCTCTTCCTTGTTTCAAAAACCAGCTCATTCCTTTTTGTTGATGGACTGAACGACGTGTTACTCCAAGCCCTGCAGTTCTACTTTACAAATGCAATTTTGATTGGGCTCTGATCTGGATGGCTATTCCTTTTCAGTACAGCTGAAAATGAAGCAAGGTGATAAAATATTTCAGTATTTTCAATTTATTTTTCTTTTGGTGACCATTATTACCCAAAGCAATCTAATTAGTTACAGAGAACAGCATATCCAGAAGTAAATAACTGATATATATACATGTACGTTTGATTTGTGAGTGCTATTGATTTTAATTTCATTAATGTAGCAGAGATCTGTGTCAGAATGTAGTGCCATAAAAGAAAAATAGGAATTTATATATTGCTAGACTTATATAGAGAAATATTGTATTAATTTACAAATATATCTTCTACCGGTGCCATCTATCAATGTCCAAAACTTGTTAATTACGGCAAATCGATCTGATGGGGAGAAATTCCATTAGTTACAGCATCTCTTCCATGCCTGGACACTAGATGGCACCGAAAGACAGGAGCTCTGGTGTGGAAACCTAGGTATTTTATATTTCTGGAGGGTAGTGTATTTCAGTGGAGGATCACCGAAGCATAAATGATATCCTGTAATCTATTTTGTGGGAGGAAAAAAAAAAAAAAGATTCACAGGAATTACAAAAGCTATATTGCATGACTCAGTTGTTGCTTGAGCCTGTAGAAGAAATCAGCACAATTAGAATGAAGTGGCAGAACACGATATTAAGTGATCAGGGCTGGCAGCAAACTCCTTCTGCAGATGAGGGGGCTGGAGCTTTTCCTCTCTCATTTGCTCATGCTGCTTCACAGAAAATCTCCTCTAAAATT
This sequence comes from Empidonax traillii, assembly GCF_003031625.1. Lineage (NCBI taxonomy): Eukaryota > Metazoa > Chordata > Aves > Passeriformes > Tyrannidae > Empidonax > Empidonax traillii. Next base: position 165,614 of record NW_020955980.1, on the reverse strand, counting down.
TAAATGCTCTCTCCCATTCACCATAGCGCTCCTTCAGTGCGGTTCTAGTCCCAGACTTCCCAGTGTCAAAAACATCAACTCCCACAGCATTTCACGCTCTGATTCTGCCCTGCCTGACCCAATGCAAACCCTTGGGCTGATGCAGGAGACACACCACTGGTGTTCAGGATGAGGTCTGAGTCAGAATTAGAGATTATAACGAGCCTTTAATAAAAACCATGTCAAGTGAACCCCAGAGGGAGGATGAGGAGGAAGGGAGGGGATTGGAGTCTGACTCAGTCTGCAAACTCTGGCTCTCAAACCATCGCCAGCCTGACCTGGGGTGTCTCACATGCTTCAGAGTGATTTTCAGAGAGCCAATTACCCTTAGGATGGGATGAAAGTGTAACAGCTCGTCATGTGCAAGGGATCACTGCAGATTATCCTGTGTGTTATGCTGGTCTTTAAAATTGCAAATACGTAGTTTTAATCCGACCACAAAAGGAAGCACTCAAAGGTTAGAAAACTCCACGCCCCCGAGTAACAACACAATCATATCTCAGCCCATTCTGTGCACTAAATGAGACAGAGGCCCTTTGGGATACAAAGGTATGCAATTGTGTAATTAAAAACTACGGCCTATGCACAAGTTGGCACAATTACAGCTTGTTGCAAGCTTTTCCTAGGATTTCAGCACCAGATTTACCCGTGTAGATAATACTGTTTTCTATGTGCGGTTTTATTTGCAATATTGACGTGTTATTAAAGGCGAAGGGTGGTCCGTTGCACGTGCGGGGACTCTGCAGGGGCAGCAGGAGAGATCTGAGCCACAGCTTGGGACGAAACTGTCCTGGGGCCACTGTGACCTTCTTTCACTGAAGGGCAGTCTTTTCAGCCCCAGACTGGACTTTCCCCCAGTTTAGATATATCTGTAAAAGCGCGTGTATCTGACTGCCGCTGTTCCCGGAGTTTCAGAAGCCCTCCCCTCGCACCAACCCCCGCCCGGGAGGCGGGCGCTCGGGCGAACCCCGGCGCCACGCTCAAGATGGCGGGCGCCGGGCCGGGCGCCGCGCTCAAGATGGCGGCTCCGCCCCCCCGCCCTCCCCGCCCTGCCGGCAGTGACTTCCGGAGGGAGAGGGCGTCTGTCCCATGGTAACTGCGCCACGGTGGGGACGCCGCAGCCGCCGCTCGCCTCCACTCGCCTCCACTCGCCGCCACTCGCCGCCCGGCCCGCGACGACGGGCAGCCGCCGCCTCCGGGGCTCCGCTGCCGGCAGCCGCCAGGTCGCGAGGTGAGCGCAGCCTGCCGGGCGGGCGGGCCCCACGGGGCGGGCTCTTCGCGCCGCCGCCGAGGTATCAGGTCGGGCCGGCGGCTCTGGGGACCAGGAGGAGGAGGCGATGGCGGCGGCCCCGTTCTCCTGTAGCGGGGCAGGAACCTCCGGTCCGGCGATGCCGTGCCGGCGGGACACCGGCGGTTCCTCCGCGGGGAGAGCCCTGGTGGGAGCGGAGGTGCCCTTGTGAGCCTAAGCCTGAGCCTTACCTTAAAACGTCAATGTAGAAATGAACTGGGTTTTTTTACCTTCACTTCTGAATTTCTGTGTTTATTTTAGGGGGAGCTGGGGCCTTTTTGGGGGTTTTTTTTGGTCTTTTTGTTTGGTTTTGGTTTTTCTTTATTTGAAGGTGTTCAGGCACATAACTTTTTCCGTTGGTTACATACTGAGGTATGATCAGCCCTTCGTGTGCTTCTGGTCTTTGTTCAGACATAGGCTGCTCGTAGTTGCCTTATTTTATTTGTTGGCAGCAAGGACTCGTTGAGAACATAACATCTAAAGGCAGTGGTTTCGAAAGGCAGCTCATGCGGTACCCTTTGTCTTGGGAAATAAGCATATGGTGATTCCCGACTTCTTCCGTCTGCAGGACCAATGTGTTGATCACCTGCTTAAGCATTGTTTCCAGTGGTGGTGGGACATGCTGGTGGTGTGTTGGAGAGCCCATTAGAGCAGGGGTCTGTCCAGAGGAATGCAGAAGCCCCTTCAGTTTCTGGATTCAGTGCAAGTAGCCACATTACCAGTTATCAGAGATGGCACTTGCAGCCATTGGAATGATCTCCCACTGTACCTCACTTTCAGAATGAGTTATCTCCTGAGGCAGGGACAGCTCACCTACTGGTTTCTTCCCATCTTCCTTCTAGTAGAGGAGGAGAGGATATCAGAAGTTTAATGGAAAATGTTTCTCTGAGGGTGGCAATAGGACACTCCATCTGTTTTTCTGAGCCACTGGAGAATATGGAAAAACAGGGTTTGGCGGAATGGTTGATGGTACTACATGTTGTATGTTGGTAAATGAAAGCCAGCTCTTTTAAGGAGGGGAGTAAAGAGTTGTAGTTACTCAAAGCATGTGTGTGATTTAAATGAGCAAAAAGCTGTCTGATCAGAATTGCAAGTAGCTTGTTATAGAATATCTGGCATGAACAAACCTGTGAAATAGTCATAGAATGTTTCAGATATTCACAGAATATTCTGAGTTGGAAAGGACCCACAAAGATCATCAAGTCCAACTCTGAAGTGAATGGGCTGTATGGGGATTGAATCCATAACCTTGGGATGATTAGCACCATGCTCTAACCAACTGAGCCAACCCGCTCCCCCAATACCTAGGACAAGGCATCTAAATTGTTAGTGGGCTTATAAACGTGCTTAACTTTGTAAGTGTGAACTGATGGAACTGCAGGCAAATAAAGGTGCAATGAAGCAGTTGGGATGAATTGAGACTGGAAGTAAGAAGGGATTTCTTAACTGGACAAAGGAATAAGAGCCCGAAGCAAGCAGCCTGCAGGGATGGAAGTGAAAGCGATCTAGTGTGAAACAGCCAAGGAGGGTGGGAGGAGGTAACTATTTTTGGAACAGAGAAATGTGTATTAGAAAGATATATACTTGAAACATTGGCATGGCACCAAGGCTACCAGAGTTCAAGAAGCATTTGGATGATGTTCTCAGGCACATGGTGTGATTTTTGGGATTGTCCTCTTCAGAACCAGGAGCTGGACTGGATGATCCATGTGGTTCCCTTCCAACTTGGGATGTTCTGTGATTCTATGGTTTGTAGACTCTTGTGGCACATACTTAAGCTTATAATCACTGAATTGTTGACACTAACATTCTTATAAATGTTCACACAATATTATAATGTATATAACATGTACAAGTTACATTTATTTTACACTCAGAACAAAACATGAATCTATGTAAAATAAATGACTTGAGCTTCTTCAGTTTTTCAGTAGCTCCCAGAAAATGCAACTAGTACTGGGGTGCTGCTGTTCTGATTGCTGAATGTATGTGTGAATTGAGACACAAATTAAAGAGGCAAACAAACATCCAGGTGTGTGGATTTTTTGTTGGTTTTTTTTGTTTTGTTTTGTTTGTTTTTTTTTTTGTTTGTTTGTTTTTCTTAAATAATTATCTTTAAATGTGAAACAAAGTAACAAAACAGCCTTTGACATTCGTATTCTGTTTAGAAGTAGAGTGGTTGAACTATACTGTGATTGTAGTGTAAGATATTTTGGCAGTCATTAAATAGAAAGAAAAATGAAATTCTGCAGAAAGATTTATTTCCTCCTTTATAGTGAAGGGAGTAATATCCTGTAGTAATATAATAGCCTAGCTTGAGGACACAGTTATTTTGAGATTAGAAGCTTAATGCGTATGTTGGTTAAAAGCAGATGGATGCTGAAATTGGGACCTGACACCGTAGTAGTGCAAAATAGAGAAGACTGTCATAGGATTTGAAACTTTATAACATGACTCTGGAGGGTTTTTTTCCCTCTTGGGGGGGCACAGCCTATATGTAGAAAATAAAATGCAACAGTTGGGTTTTCCATTTTTTTCATAGCCTGCTTTTGAGGTTATTGTAGCAAAATTAAGGCTGTTTGCAGATTATGTGAAATGATAAATAGGGCCACAGTGAAGTCTGTTTGGCTTCATGGCACCTGGGAGAGGGCAGTGTCAGTGGCTGGGCTTTCCTGTCTTTGGAGAAATGCCTTTGCTTTTTAAGGTGCTGCCCTTCTCTTGCATGGGAGGCACCAACTTCAGAATGAATCTTGTTCTCTATTTCTTAGCAGACAGGCTCACAACATTGCTGAGAACATGGGGATTTTCTCTTCAAATTATTTTTTTTTTCTTTTTCAGTCCTCCTTTCCAAATCTGCTACCATCGCAGATTCCTGGTTCCGTTGGAGAATGCCATGTGAAGCTATTTTTGACTGATCAGAGAATTACTGTAGGAGGAACAAAAGACAGTGCAGGGGGAGAAGGGGTCCCAAGGGGCCTTGAGAAGAAAGAGATGGAATTCGGATTAGTAGCCTCCAAAAAAATCCTGCTGTAGAAGAGGTGAAAAATAAGACTATAAAAGAACAAAGGTAAAAAGAACATGTGAAAACACTTAGTTCTCATAATGTTACCCTTTCCCATGAGGAGGCTTTCTGAATGGCTTTCATAGTAATGCTTCTCATATGTTGACTGTAGATTTAAGCAGTAAGCTTGACTTTTTCTCTAAGCCTTTAACAGAGGTGATTGATTTACTAGCTTTGATAGAGGGATAGAATTACTTTCAAACTTTGAACTGTATAATAAGCACCTCAGATAATTAGCAAGCCTACAACTATATCTCTTTAAAGTGATCAATGGCATTAATTTGGTTTGGTAACTATGGCTATTTTCTTGTTCAGCAGCCATATGGTATTTCTGAGTTTAGTGTGATTTCCTGTGAACAGTTTTTACAAAGTCTGCTGGGCTTTGGTGTGAAGTACAGCAAAAATTGAAAACTACGGGAAGGTGTGAAAATGTTCTTATATTAAAAGAAAAAAAAAGCCAGTTGCTTTAACTTTGGTGTAAGAGTAGACTGTAGTCTCTAAATCACATGTTCAATGAGACTGTAATGCTAAAATAGTCAAAACTTGTAACTACTGCTTGTTTGATACTGAAGTTTTTAATGCAAATAGCTATCAACAGATTGGTGTTTTGCTGTAAACAAAATACTTTTTACTGTAAAAATGAGGCCTCTGTTACTGTAACATACCCTTTTAAGGGCTTTTCTTCTTGAGGTGTGATACATTAATGCTGTTGTTGAATGGGTCTTGACATTAATAGAATAGCCACGGGAAATTTCCTTCTGAATTCTGATTTTTGAGGCTTAGACTAGTCAAAAAGTGTGAATTTTCTGTCACATGAGGAGTAGCTGAGGGAACTGGGATTGTTTAATCTGGAGGAAGGGATATTCAGGGAGACCTTACTGCTTTCTGTAACTACCTGAAAGGAGGTTGTAGCCAGGTGGGAGTCGGTCTTTTGCTCCCAGGTAGCAAGTGATAGGACAGGAATAAACAGCCTCAGGTTGCTCCAGGGGAGGTTTAGATTGGATACTGCGGAAAAATGTCTTCATTGAAAGGGTGGTCAAGCACTGGAACAGGCTGCTCAAGGAAGTGGTGTTGTCACTATCCCTATAAACATTCAAAAATGTGTAGATGTGGTGCTTAGGGACTTGGTTTAGTGGTGGACTTGACAGCGTTGTGTTAATGGCTGGATTCAATGAACTTAGAGGTCTTTTCAGCCTAAAAGATTCTATGATTCAAAATCAAGAGCCTTGGAGAAATATAGAATACAATTTGAGAAAGGTAGAGTAAGAGAGAGGGTTCTTTGGTTGGGAAACTCTGACCTGTACGTGAAGCAATTTTATAAAAGTGAAACATGTTGGTTTTTTTTTTTAAGCTGACTGTTACCGTGTGCTTATAAATAGCAGCTTAAATTACTCTGGGAGATTCTCCAGCATTCAATATTAACAGAAATAAATCTGTGTGTGAGAGTTGTGGGGAAGGGGAACCAGTGTCAGATGGTGATCTGGGAAGATCTGGAAGTAGAAGCAATCAGGCCAGGTGAGTGGGGAAAAGAAAAGGAATGAAAGAGGTGTTGGGGAAAAGGAGAGGGGCAAAACCAGGTGTCGTGGGAGACTGGAGGTGATGTTGATGTAGGGTAGCAAAGACCTTGCAAGAATAAAGTTTTCTGGTTAGTAAAGGTGGCACTGAGGAGAGATGGAGAAATTGTTTGGTATACAGGCAGAAAAGTGCCACTTAAAATTAAGTAGGAATACACCTGAAAGAAGTGACAGGCACCAGGAAAAGAATTAGTGACTGAAAGGTGTGTGATCTTGGAACATGTGGTTGGAAATGATAATAGGGGCACGTGGAGCCCTTTCCAGTGAGAGGAAACTGAGTGCTGAGGTGGGGAACTGGTGGTCTTCTGGTATGGAGACAGCTGGAGATGTGCATCCCAGAAGAAGAGAAGCTGTTTGGGTAACCTCAAGAGGAACATGTTAGCATGCCGGCCTGGATGTCCTCAGTGGTGCAGAGCCCAGAGTGTTGGTTGTGGTGTGCTCAGCTTGTAGAAGCTGAGAAGGCAACATTCTGCCCTCCCTGTTCTTATTCCTCCCCCCATCTTTATCCTCTATGGGAGATGTGAAAAACTTGCTTTCTGGTGGGTTGATACAGTCAACATATGACTGGGAATAATGTTAGCTTTCTGCATTCAAGTCTCTGAAGAAAGGTCTTGCTGTGTATCTTAATGTATAGCATTGTTGTTTTTGTAGAAACAGGCAAACACAGCATGATAAAAACATTCTTGTGCTGTCTATAATACAACATAACTCTTGTGCTATGTAACACAAATTAATAAAAATGACTGAATTAAGCCGTAACTATTAGCAGATGGATACTGTGGTTTAGTCTTGTGTAGTCTCTCCTTGTTAATGAACTTCACATGCAGATAAAATGGGAGAGAGATAGACTTTAATGGGGCAAAATGTTTGCCTTCTCATCTGAAAACACTTATGTTCCCGGGTGAAGCATGCATGCTCAGTAATGCTCCTTTCTTTTGCAGAGCCATAGTGTTTAGAAATCAAACTATTGTTATTCTTGGGTTGACAAGAGTATCTCCCCCTCCTACAACTTTAATTCTTATCTTCTCTATGTAACTAAGGTTGGTCAGGGGCTGTAAACAGCCTTGTTCTAGACTTCCTGGTATTTCTCTGTGCCATTGCCATCTTTGCATGTGATAAGACCTGCCTGTGTTGGCGCTGAACCAGGGAGTAAATTTCAAAGGAGGTAAGGTTTATTGCCACAGCTGATACCGTCCGTGCCTGTGCCTCGCTTTTCAAAAGTGTTTGCTGTTTACTGAGTGTTTGAAGAGAGTTTCAGTGAGAATTGTTTCAAGTTTCAAAGTTTAAGTGCAGCATCGTCATCTTCCTGTGACTTGTATTGTCTGATCAATGAGTATGCTTAGAAAATATTTTAGATGTGAAGTGATTGACTTAAGAACTGTTTCTTTCCATGCTTATCTCTTTAAGGCTTCTTTTCCAATGCCATTTTTTAATTGTAGTTGTAACATAAGAATTTTTCTTTGCTTTAGGTTAGGGGAGATGAGTTTGCCAGTGATGTGTGTTTGAGCTGCCTTTCGGGAAGTGTTTGTCTGTGATTAAATATTTATAGACACGGTGGAGCATCAGTAGTGAGATTTGAGGAGACACATTTTGTAAACACAAAATTCCTTTTACCTGGAATTTGAGTGCAATGGTACAGCTCAGATTACACTTGTGCTTCAGGGTAGTGTTGGAATTAAAGCTTGGAGTTTCACAGTTTGTTGGTTGGTTGTGTTTTTTTTTTTTTTTTTTTTTTTTTTTTTTTTTTTTTTTTTT